>NW_011506761.1:0-1814 GCF_000495115.2 Populus euphratica
TTTCTAAAATCTTTGAAGAAAATGCGGATAGAAAGTAATGATAGAGAAAGTGAGAGACTAATAAAAAAAACACGGCTTTTTCTTAAAAGTGAACTCATGCGATTTCAAAATAATTGGGCAGTCCATAAAAATAATATTATTTAATATATTTGATATAAAAAATACTTTAAAAAATTATCCTCCACTACACCCTCGTCATATTTTTAAATAAAATTATATTGACTTGTCAAAAAGTCATGGCAACAAGCAACCCACGTAACTTTTAGGTGTGATTGAGCTTGCCAGGCAGTATCCGGAACGAAAGTAATGTTTGTAAATACAGTGATTATTGTTTTTTAAAGTACATTATTTTTAAATATATGATAATTATTATTTTTTCTCTGCATGACAATGCAAAAGAACGACATAATGGAAACAAAAGATGCTGAACATAAACAAAGACCTGACCATAAATTTTAAAGATGCATTATTACTTCTCAACGTTCACTTTCTGATGAGACCCAAGAAATGTAGGGTAAGCTGTCAGCTTTTTGCCTTTATACTGATGCTTTAGCTTTATATTAATTACCTGTATGTTTTTGAATTTTAAAAATATTTAAAAAAATTGAAATTTTTTTATTTATTTTAAATTAATATTTTTAGAGGCAATTAGAAATAATTTTTTTAAAAAAATTATTTTAATATATTTTCACTAAAAAATATTTTATTAAACAACCCGACAACTCTACATAATATTTTTTAAATGCAAAAGTTAACGAAAGAACATAAACAAAGACGACCATAAATTCTAAAGATGCTATCACTTCTCAATGTTCAGATTCCATCATGTATCAAATGATTTAGCAGAGCCATTAGCTGGGCATTGAAAAGACAAAAAAACCTGTCAAGTATTTCATTTAATAAGGCATGACCTTTATTACTTCTCAAGGTTCCCATGCCGTGGGTCCGATGTAAATTAAATAAGATAAAAGGTTTTACTAGCGGGCAGAGACAATTCTTGGACGGATACACGCGCGTAGACTTTAAACCCTATTTATTTTTGTATGTAATAAGTATTTTTAAAAAAAATTAAAAAAAATTATATTTTTATTTTAAATTAATATATTTTTAATATTTTTAAATATCAACAATAGTTTTTAAAAAATAAAAAAATATTATTTTAATATATTTATAAATAAAAAATACTTTAAAAAATAATTACAACTACACTTTTAAATAACCTTATAAACTGCTATTACTATTAAATTTAAACTTTACAAGTACATAAAAAACATTCATTTCTTAATGGTTCGTACTCTTTCTATTCTGTTTGAAATTTTTAATAATAATAAAGATTTAACATGTTTTTTATTTAAAAATATATTAAAATAATTTTTTTTATATATTTAAAAAATTATTTTTAACATTAATATATTAAAAAAAATTAAAAATATAAAAAAATACTTGAAACAAAAATAATTTTTAAAATTTAATGGAAAGCGGTTTAAAATTAAAAAATTAAAAAAAAACATATTTTTAATATTCTTGTGTTGATTTTGGTCTTTTAGTAGTTTTAACATTTGCTAATTGTTTGCAAATTGATGAATTTTCAAAATAAAGAAATTTGGAAAAATCAAGGGAAATCTAAAAATCAAATCTAAAGAGCATGATGATAATTTGATGATAATTGAAAGAGGAGTAAAGATTAAAGTTGATAAAATAAATAAATAAATAAATAAATATAATAAAGTGATAAGATGGAAAATATGTACAAGGTTCGAGAAGGGAATGAGATGAGAGAGGATAAAAAATACAAGAGAGAATATAGGAGAGGA
>NW_011506763.1:0-838 GCF_000495115.2 Populus euphratica
AGTTGATGAGAACTTTGAGAGGAAAAATTAATGTAAGGATTAAAACATGATATTAACAAATGTCAAGGTTAGAGGATCCATTAATGGTATGTCAAACAAGTGTAGTTTAAACTCTTATTATTCAATTGGAAACCACACACAAAAGAGGTTCCAATTAGATTATAAATTGTTAATATGATTATATTAGTTATCTTATTCGATTAATGCTAATACTTGTAAATCTCATCAGGTATTTATGATTATAACTTATGTTAACAACAAATCAAGTTCCTTGCATAGCTCAGGTGTCGATTATACCATACATTATGGACTATGAAAGTGCCAAGCATTTGTTGTACCAAGTGTTATACAACATAAATCAAGATTAGTCATTTAACAAGCAAAATATTAGAGAGTGAACAAGATAACAAATATAAAACATGTTAGTATCAAACATTAAAGTCCATATTAAGTTTACATTATACTTATTCTCACACCATTAGTGTAACCTTTTCATTAAAGCATGTTTTATAATAATATATCTAATAATATAAGATACCTTTAATTTGTGGTAAATGTTCATTTTAAATGCAGGCCTATTACATAAATGAAAGGATTGATTGATGACTTTAAGAACTTAAATTGCAAGGGCAAAGAGATGACCAAAATTGGTACAATCCAAACCAGAACACTGTTCGGCAATTGGGTCATATCTGGAGCTATAGATCTCAGATTTAGGTCTACTTTATATGGATGGAAAGGTAAGACATAGGCCTACAACTTTCATATGGAGCCCAAGATCTAAAAAGGCCATTTTCAAGTCCAAATTATAGCAACAACAAAGAAGTCTGAATCTGTC
>NW_011506763.1:871-1124 GCF_000495115.2 Populus euphratica
CTTAAGCCCGAGCACTGTTTAGTATTTTGGCCATATCTAGAGTTATAGAAGTCCCAATGAGCTAAAGTTTTTACACAAGAAAGCTGAGACAATTGCCTACAACTTTCATGTTTTCAAGTGGCTCCAAGGTTGACGTTATCAATGACGTTTTGGGCAGAAAAGAGAAGATAAGGATTGTCACCAAGTCAAAAGTTGGCCACCCACTTATCAATTACTCATCAAATCAAGGGGGCCCAATTTTGGCCTATAAAAG
>NW_011506763.1:1202-1813 GCF_000495115.2 Populus euphratica
GCATGATTTTGATCTAGAAACCAAGATGCCTAAATAGATGGTAAATGCCTCCTTTTATAGGCCAAAATTGGAAATTATTGATTTGATGACTAATTGATGAGTGGCTGACCAACTCTTAACTTGGTGATAATCCTTATCTTCTCTTGTCTGCCCAAAACATCATTGATAACGTCAAAATTGAAGCCACTTGAAACATGAAAGTTGTATTAAATTGTCTCAAATTTCTTGTGTAAAAAATTGAGGTCATTTAGACTTCTAGAACTCCAAATATGGACCAAACACTGAACAATACTCGGGCTGGAGGACAGATTCAGACTTCTTTGTTGTTGCTATAATTTAGACTTGAAAATGGCCTTTTTAAGTCTTGGGCTCCATAAGAAAGTTGTAGACCTATGTCTTACCTTTCCATCCATATAAAATAGAGCTAAATTCGAGATCTACAACTCCATATATGACCCAATTACCGAGCAGTGTTCTGCTTTGGACTACACCAGCATCTCTTTTCTAAGTTTGGCCATCTCTTTGTCTTTTCAATTTTAGTTCTTAAATTTATCAATCAATCATTTCATTTATGTGATAAGCCTGCATTTAAAATAAACATTCACAATAAA
>NW_011506882.1:0-1672 GCF_000495115.2 Populus euphratica
AACTTTAGCTTATGAGTTCTCCTCTCTCATGGCATGAAATCCATCTCTATTTATAAGGGGTTAAAGAGAGACATTTTGTCTCATTTGGTGCTAAATCTTAGCCCTTAATTCTATTTAAAAGGATCTCAATTGTTGGTTTAAAGTGGCTATCATGGGTTGTCAAATTTATTATAAGAAATGGCTAGTCGGGTTGGTCACTTTGGGGTGGTGCCACAGCCACCATGGTGTCAATCGGCCAGAACAAACTATACTAGAGTGTAGTCAGATGTCAAATAATCATTTACATGAAAGTTTTGTTCAATTTGATGGAGAGATGAAGAATTGAACGCATTAGAAAAAGGTCACTCGAGTAGCTTTTTGATGAAAAGCTGAAGAAGAAGAAGATGATGGCATAATTCTAATAAAATTCATTTTAGTCCTTCAATTTTTTATTTCTCAATTATATTTCTAATTGACTTTAAACTTTTAATTTTTTTCAGTTTTGGTATTTGGTTTTATATTTTTTTTAATTTAACTCCTAATTGACCATTAAACCTTCAAATTTCTTCAATTTCACTCCTGATTTCAGTCAATGGAATCCCTAAAGTTCAGCGTCTTTTTCAAAATAATCCTTTGCTGCAAATTTTTTCAATTTAGCCCTTAATTAACTCCAAAACTTTGATTTTGTTGCAATTTTACCCCTAATTTAAACCAATTAACTCTGTAAAAATTAAATTTGATCTCCTAAAATTTCAATCTTCTTAATTAAACCCAAATTAAACTCTTGAACTTTATTTTTCACCAATTGAGCCCCTGATAAAATTAATTTAACCCATTTAAAATATAATTAAGCCATTGCACTTAATTAAATCCTTCAATTGGACCTAAATTAATTATTAAAATTTAATTTGGCCCATGATTAAATCAAATTGGCTTATTAAAAATCTAATTATATCCTTAGACTTAATTTTTATGTAGATTTGTCAAATAATCATGTAATTTAACCTTAAATTTACTTTGTCTCTTCAATTTTTAGTAAAATAATGTACAATTAAACTCTCGATTACATTCATAAGTGTTGCTTGATTTTTTCTACATATGAAATCCTTAATTTTTTCTACATATGAAATTCTTCCAGCTTGTTTTTGTCAAAATATCAATCCTTATTTTATTTTTTTTATTCTGGAATTAAAAAAGATGAATACGGGGAATAGCCTAAGAATAGATTATAATACCAATCAAGTTAGATTTATCTTCCTCAACTTATATTTGTTTTTTCAAATAATATTCAGACTCTAAAATACTACTATCAAACCTTTCTCATCACATAGAGTCCATGGACACCATGAAAAAAGCAAGCCCTCTCTCTCTCCTTTTTTAACAAAGATCTAAAAAATAATATAAATATTTTTTTGTTTCAAAAGTGAGTTTTTAAAATTTAAAAGGATCAAAATTATATAAATCATGTTATTTTTAAAGAAAGAGGATCTAAATACATTTTTTACAAAATCTCTGCCACATCACTCATATTTGATGACTTGTTCATTTTGGTTAGTCTTCTATAATGTTCACGAGCCAAGCTTGAGCCTTGATAAAATTAAATGAGTCTGAGCTCAGTAACATCAAAACGACTCGTTAGGAGTCCTATTGTAAATAAAGTAATCTAATCTTTATATGTAACAATTGCTTAGAT
>NW_011506765.1:0-1811 GCF_000495115.2 Populus euphratica
TATTTTTCTGAATTGAGAGTTTTTGGATTGTGAAAAAAAATAAAACCCATCAATTTGTTAATCTGTAGGACATGATTGCATGCATCCTCGACGTCTGCTGCATTTTCCTACACATCTTGTTGTTATGTCGTGATATTTCTTAGGGCTGGATGATTCTTCCTTCCTTAATTTTTTTCTTGAACTTTGTAAACCTCACGTAAATATACGACCATAGGTAATAAGGCCTTAACAAGTAATTAAAACTCTGAATGAAAAGAAATGAATAAGTGGATGGAATAATAATAAATATGGCATGTAATAGAGATAATGATCTTTATAAATAAGTTTAAAAATATTGTTGAATTTGAAAGAGAATTACAAATTTTAGGTTAAAATTTGTAATATCAGCAAAAAGAATATCGAGTTTTGATGGATAAAAAAATAAAAAAATAAACCCAAAGAATTAGTATGGTATTAAAAAATAAATGATAAGACATAATGTTACAAAGAAAAAGAAAAAAGTGATAATGTAAGCATCATTTAAAAAATAGTTATGTTATTGTGAAATAATATTAAATATGTAAATATATCTTAGAATAAATAAATGGTATTGAAAACTTATTGAAATAACTAATATGATTCAAGTAAGAATTGATCAAGAAAATTTAAATTTTTTATGTAAGATCATACCTACTAACTAGTTTAAGCTATCATACATAACTTTCAATCCAATTGTTAGATCAATTAAATCAGAGATTTATAATAATTTAATGAGTAAGGCATTGTACATATATTATAATATAACTTATTACACATGATAAAACTATAAAAGAGAAAACATATTATTTCCTATTTTACAACATATCTTATAATATATCCCCTCAAATTCAGGATGAGTTATCTTCGTGAAGCTTGGGACATAGAGAAGTAAAAACAGAGAAAGCATTTATGAAGTGTTAAAATTAAAAATATTTATAGAATAAAATTTTTTAATGATTGAATCATAAACTGGTTAATTATCTTTTCAAATAGCTTATTTCTCTAATTTTAATGTAAACTTTCTTCATGAATGCTTTGGATATTTGTAAAAAGTCATCTATTAGGATGTTTGAGGACCCTCCGATGATAAAGTCAGTAACTCTATAGGAAAAAAAATGATATATATATTTAAAGAGTTTTAAATTCTAAGATTTATGTTGTTCTTGTATTGAATTTTTATCTTTTTAATGTAAAAAAACCCTATCATTTACCTAATAATTCAAAAGATATTTATAACCCTTAGATCTTGTCTTGAATAAAAAGGTTGAATAGTAATTTTACAACCACAAAATATCTCTTACACTAACATTAATAAACATTCATGAAAAAAAATATCGCTCACGTAAGTATTAATGAACTTCTTTACACAAAAATTAATGAGCATTAACTGGAAAGGAAGAAAAAAGGATTCAATATATATTTTTAAACTTAAAAATTAAGCCGAGACACATCTTTTAGGGATTGGACTCGCGTGGTGCATCTAACTCCATCTCCAGCACCCAAGCTCGAGCATCAACCGGAGCCCAATAGAAAATGCTAAGCATGTTCAGCACCTCCATAAAAGGTGAGCATGCTCACCACTTGAGCTCGGGTTTCAGTTGAAGCCAAGGCTTGGGTGTTCTATCTAAGCTTTTAAAAAGTGTTTGAAAATGGGCCAAACAAATTTGGGTCTATGATCATTATGGGTTTGGTGCCTAAAAGGAATAATCTTGATATCTCAACTTCAAAAATTTAAGCATTTTAAATTGAATGCGCATCTAAAATTTTTCATTTTATCGTAGGATATGATTATT
>NW_011506766.1:0-1808 GCF_000495115.2 Populus euphratica
AATAAAAATTTCTTTTATAAAAAATAAAAATTAATAATTAATGGTTGAGTTTTAACCATGTTAATAAAGTTTTTTTTTATTTTTTTAATCCGAACCAATTCTAGATCAACCAGTTCCCAAGTTAAAAGATTAAAATGTTTATAAAGTAATTCATTTGATATAAAACTAAAATCTTATTTAAATATCAACTCATTTCAATTATGATTCTAAATAACAGCTAAATTAAAAAATTAAAGTATTTTTAAGGAGAATGCATGTTTATTTAAAAATTTACAACGTTGATATAGGATTAATGTGAAAAGAAATTAAGAAGGACATAAGAAGAAGGATCTAGAACCTATGAGCTGAATTCTCTCAAACCATTGATATTTAAAAATAGATCCTTACCATTGAAGCTATAGACAAATGCTTATCTAGCTCTGAAGTAGGTAAAAAAAGATACAAGATTGTTATTACATATAGAACAATGTTAGATAGTATTTTTAAGCAATAAGAGTTGGAATCTTAGCTTAGAGTAAAGCACATTAACTAGGATGTAAGTTGACATGAGATTTATATGATGTGGTGAAGAGGTGAGAGAGAAATTAGAGTCGTTAGCAATTAGCATTTTCCTTTTGTTTTGGTGGAAAGAAGAAAATAAATAGTAAAATTATAGTCCTTTGTAATCTAGTCTCTACACCCTTGAAACTTTAAAATGAAGCGCTTAACGAGTCATAATCTTTTAGATTCCTTGCAATTACATCCTTAGTTTTTTTAATTAAACCCTTAAATTTCATGGACTTTTTACAAAGTAATCTTTGATCTTGAAATTCTTTAATTTGATTTTTGACAAGTTTTTAATCTTTAAATTTTTTTCAACTGAACCTCTTGATTGCACCAATTTAGCCTTTTAAAATTTCAAATGTATCCCTATTCCTCTAATATTTGCTGATGTGAATTAGACCTCCAAACTTGATTTTTCTTCAATTGAATCCTTAATGTATCCAAAAAACCTATTAAAAGTTAAATTCAGTCCTTAAACTTAATTAGTTCTTCTATTTTTTTTCAATTTGACTTTTAAAATTAATTTTTTTCCACTAAATCTTTAAATAATTCAATTAAACATGTTAGAAGTTTAATTAAGTCTTTAAACTTAATTAATTCTTTCAATTTTGGTATTAAGTTTTGATTTCAACCTCAATTTTCTTCATTTCTTCATCTCATTTTGTAAAAATATTTTAATCTGGCTATCTTTCTGGTATTTTGATCTTTTACAATTCGAAAACTTATCTTCTCATGTCCCTAACTATTTTTGAATTTTAAATTTCTAATTTTTTTGGGTTTTTAAATAAAAAATTATATATATTTTTAATTTAGAATCAACTTTGGGGGATCTAGAATTTGAGTCATGACAGTTAGAGTGATTGTATTCCTACCACAATAAAATTAAATAGCCTCTTCGGATAAAAAAGGTGCAATTAAAGTAATATGACATCATATCAATATCGAGAAGTGTAGTTTAACTGGTCAGGTGAAAGGTGCAATTAAAGTAATACGACATCATATCAATATCGAGGAGTGTAGTTTAATTGGTTATGTTTTAAATTTGTTTTTTAGAGGTTATTAGTTCGAGTGACATAAACTTCAGGGTCAATAAAAATTTATATGATCGTTAATTTTAAGATTTCTAGAATTAGTTGAGATGCCCGGATAACCATATTAATAATAATAAAAAAACTGCAGCACACCATTAATAAAATCTCCCTTAAGTACCAAGTCGTCCCATGCCACGTACACATGCAAACATATCTTGACCAAAAGTTCTGTAG
>NW_011506767.1:0-1807 GCF_000495115.2 Populus euphratica
TTAATTGTATAAATTATAAATAACAACAATACAACAACAACAACAAAAATAATATTAATAATAATGAAGAAGAAGAAGAATAAGAAGTTGATGAGAACTTTGAGATGGAAGATTAATATAATAATTAAACAATGATAACAACAAATATCATGGTTAGAGAATCTATTAATGGTATTTCAAACAAGTATAGTATAAACTCTTATTATTCAATTGGAAACCATACACAAAGAAGATTTCAATCGGATTATAAATAGTTAACATGATTACATTAATTATCTTATTTGAATAATATTAATAATTGTAAATGTTGTCAGGTTTTTTTTATTATAACGTATGTTAACAATAAATCATATTTCTTTCATAACACAAGTGTCAGTTACATCATACGATTGAGCTATGAAAGCGATAAGTATTTGTTATACCAAGTGTTATACAACATAAATTTAGATTAACCATTTAACAAGTAAAGTATTAAGAGTAAACAAGATAATAAATACAAAATATGTTAGTATTAAACATTAAAGTCCATGTTAAGTTTACATTATACTTATTCTTACACCATTAGTGTAACATTCTCACATTGACATAATAAACTTAATTAAACATAATGAAAGAGAGAAACATAAACAAGATAATAAATACAAAATATGTTAGTATTAAACATTAAAGTCCATGTTAAGTTTATATTATACTTATTCTTACACCATTAGTGTAACATTCTCACATTGACATAATAAACTTAATTAAACATAATGAAAGAGAGAAACATAAACAAGATAATAAATACAAAATATGTTAGTATTAAACATTAAAGTCCATGTTAAGTTTACATTATACTTATTCTTACACCATTAGTGTAACATTCTCACATTGACATAATAAACTTAATTAAACATAATGAAAGAGAGAAACATAAATAAACAAGATAATAACATAAATAAGATAAAAGTTAACTAAGTAAAGAAAAGGAAATGAAAGGCATAAAAAATATATTAATGAAAGCAAAACTTAAGTATTATAAAAATACAAAGAGAGAAAGCAAAAGTATGATCTTGATCTATAAACCAAGATGCCTAAATACATGGAAAATGCTTTATTTTATAAGCCAAAATTAGAAACTATTGATTTGATGACTAATTGATGAGTGAGTGACCATCTCTTGACTTGATGACAATCCTTATTTTTTTGTCTATCAAAAACATCATTGATAATATCAGAATTTGAATTAACTTTACTCATGAAAGTTGTAGGAAATTGTCTCAGTTTTCTAGAAAAAAAACAATTGAGATCATTTGGATTTTTAGAACTCGAGATATGAGCTGAACACTAAATAGTGTTTGGGTTGCAAGACATATTCGAACTTCTATGTTGTTGTTAAAATTTGGACTTCCAAGCAGCAGAATTGAGTCTTTCTTTTCCATAAAAGTTTTAGGCTCATGTCTCATATTTTTATCCATATAAAACAGATCTAAATTCGAGATCTATAGCTCTAGATATGATCCAATTATCGAATAATATTTTAGTTTGGACTGCACCAGCATCTCTTTTTTAAGTTTAGCCCTTTCTTTGTCCTTTCAATTTCACTACTTCAACTTATCAATCAATCCTTTCATTTATGTGATAAGCCTGCATTTAAGATGAATATTTATAATAAATTAAAGGTATCTTATGGTATCATACTTGTTATTATAACACATGTTTTATTTAAAGAGTTATTGATACTTCAAGTGAAAAATAATGATATAACACCTTGATAAAAATACACTTTTAAATGCTAATCAAGTTGTAAAAAGAATTGAATTTTAAA
>NW_011500570.1:0-2564 GCF_000495115.2 Populus euphratica
TTATATTATATATAGGGAAGTTGTGAAGTGAATGGATTCAAAGTTAAATTACCCACCAATTTCTCAATATTGCTCTCAATTATTACTTCCATACCCTCTTCTATATTATCTTTTTATGTGATCATGCTGCTGATAAAGCATGACAAGTCGTTTCATCATCTTTATGTGCTTATTGTGCTTTTGTTGCTCATGAAACTTGCACCTGGGTTCATTTCTGGAGTGAAAGGGGCAACTTTCGGGTGCATAGAGAGGGAGAGACAAGCCCTTCTCAAGTTTAAAGAAGACCTTATTGATGACTTTGGTATTCTTTCAACTTGGGGAAGTGAAGAAGAGAAGAGGGATTGCTGCAAATGGAGAGGAGTTGGATGCAACAATCGAACTGGTCATGTTACTCATCTTGATCTTCACCGGGAGAATGGCGGCAAGTATTTAACTGGTAAGATCAGTAATTCATTACTGGAGTTGCAGCATTTGAGTTACCTGAATCTAAGTGGAAGCAATTTTGAAGGGAATCCTTTTCCATATTTCATTGGATCTCTAAAAGAATTAACATACCTTGATCTCTCTTCTATTGGTGTTACTGGAACTCTTTCAAATCAGCCTTGGAACCTCTCAAAATTACAATCTCTTGATCTCAGTTATAATTATGGGGTTAATTTTAAAAATCTTAACTTCCTTTCTAACCTTTTTTTTCTTGAGTATCTTTACTTGGATGAAAACAACCTTAGTCAAGCCACTGAATGGATACAAACGATTAACAAATTCCCTTTTTTAAAAGTCTTATGGTTAAGTGGCTGTGATCTTTCAAGTGTCAGTCCTCCCTCTCTTTCTTTTACAAATTCTTCTAAATCCCTAGCTGTCATTGATCTATCTCAAAACTATCTTGCTTCTTCAACATTCAATTGGTTGTCCAACTTTAATAACAGTCTTGTTCATCTTAATCTTAGGAGTAACTGGATTAACAGTTCTGAAAACCTTGATTGGCTTTCATATCTTTCTTCTTTGGAGTATCTTGACTTGAGTCGCAATAACCTTAGTCAAACGATTGACTGGCTGCAAGTGCTTAACAGGCTCCCTCGCTTACATGAATTGTTGTTAAGTTCTTGTAGCCTTTCAATTATCGGTTCTCCATCTCTTTCTCTTGTAAACTCCTCTAAATCTCTTGCTCTCGTTGATTTCTCTGATAATCAGCTTACTTCTTCAATATTTTATTGGTTGGCAAACTTCGGTAGCAATCTTGTTGATATTTACCTCTCATATAACCAATTACAAGGTTCAATTCCAGATGCTTTCACAAACATGACTTCTCTTAGGACTCTTCATCTATCCTCTAACCAATTACAAGGTTATTTGAGTTCATTTGGGCATATGTGCAGTTTAAATGCACTGTATATAAGTGAAAACAATCTCACTGGAGAGTTGTCTCAGTTGTTTCAAGACTTGCATGGATGCTTGGAGAGCTCACTAGAGATTCTGCAACTAGACGGAAATCAGCTTCAGGGTTCACTTCCTGACATCACAAGATTCGCTTCCATGACAGAGCTGGATCTCTCTCGGAATCAACTGAATGGATCTTTACCGAAACAATTTAGTCAACGTTCTAAACTTGCTTTGTTGTACTTGGATGACAACCAACTCACTGGATCACTTACGGATGTTACGATGCTTTCATCATTAAGAGAGTTGTGGATCGATAACAATCGCTTAGATGGGAATGTTTCTAAAAGTATTGGAAGTCTATTTCAGCTCGAGGAATTGCATGTTGGAGGGAATTCCCTACAAGGTGTGATGTCTGAAGCTCACTTTTCAAATCTCTCCAAATTAACGGTATTGGATTTAACTGATAACTCCCTAGCTTTGAAATTTGAGTCTAACTGGGCCCCTTCTTTTCAATTGGTTCACATATTTCTTTCGTCTTGTAATTTGGGTCCTCATTTCCCTCAATGGCTTCGAAATCAAAATAATTTTGTGAAGCTAGATATCTCTGATTCTGGAATTTCAGATACAATCCCTAATTGGTTTTGGAACTTGTCCAATTCCAAGTTGGAATTGTTAGACCTTTCCCACAACAAGATGAGTGGAATTTTGCCAGATTTCGCATCAAAATATTCCAATCTCCAAAACATAGATTTGAGTTTCAATCAGTTTGTGGGGCCATTACCACTTTTTTCATCAGATACCACGTCAACCTTGTTTCTCTCTAACAATAAGTTTTCAGGTCCAGCTTCTCTTCCATGTAATATTGGAAGTGATATCTTCAGTGTTCTTGACCTCTCAAATAACCTGTTGACGGAATGGATTCCTGACTGTTTAATGAATTTCACAAGTCTACGTATTCTGAATTTGGCCAGCAACAACTTTTCAGATAAAATTCCCAGCTTCATTGGATCAATGTTCAATCTTGAAACATTGAGTTTGCATAATAATAGCTTTGTTGGAGAATTACCTTCGTCTTTGAGGAATTGTAGTTCTCTAGTATTTTTAGACCTGAGCTCAAATAAGTTGCGAGGAGAAATACCAGGGTGGATAGGAGAAAGCATGCCGTCTCTGGAAGTCCTTTCCCT
>NW_011500570.1:2598-16393 GCF_000495115.2 Populus euphratica
TTCCCTACAATCTAATGGATTCAATGGAAGCATACCGCCAAATCTGTGTCACCTGTCAAGTATTCTGATCTTAGACCTATCTCTGAACAATATCACAGGAATCATTCCAAAGTGCCTTAATAACCTCACTTCCATGGTTCAGAAAACAGAGTCAGAATATTCCCTTGCGAATAATGCTGTTCTTAGTCTGTATTTCAGTGCACCAGGTAGCTATGATAGATATCAGAATAAGATCAGGGTTGGATGGAAAGGAAGAGAGGATGATTATGGAAGCACACTAGGACTTCTGAGGATCATTAATTTTGCAAGAAATAAATTAATAGGTGAAATTCCAGAAGAAATAACAGGACTCTTACTGTTGCTTGCACTGAATTTATCCGGAAATAATTTGACTGGAGAAATCCCTCAAAATATTGGGCAGTTGAAACAGTTGGAATCACTTGATTTGTCAGGAAACCAATTATCAGGAGTGATTCCTATCACAATGGCTGATCTAAATTTTCTGGCTTTCTTGAACCTCTCCAACAATCACCTGTCGGGGAGGATTCCGTTTAGCACTCAGCTGCAAGGCTTTAATGCTTCACAATTTACCGGTAACCTTGCATTGTGCGGGAAGCCACTCTTACAGAAATGCCCTGGAGATGAGACGAATCAAAGTCCACCTGCTAATGATGACAACCGAGGCAAAGAATTCGTCGCAGATGAATTCATGAAATGGTTTTGTACTGCTATGGGAATTGGTTTTAGTGTATTCTTTTGGGGAGTTTCAGGTGCTTTACTGCTAAAACGTTCCTGGAGACATGCCTATTTCCGGTTCTTGGATGAATCATGGGACTGGCTCTATGTGAAGGTAGCAGTGCGCAAGGCACGACTTCAACGAGCCTTTCAGAGGCTGCACGAGCACGTTCTTGCTTAGAAGGATTGCAAGGTAATATGGTTATTCACATATCTTTTCCTTTCTTTTTATATTGAAGACTAATGGTTCATTTTATACCAGGAGCTGCAGCTGGGTGCATAACAGGTCCTTTTTGTGCAAGGAGCTCGTACTGTTAGTGCACGTGTTTGCTGGAGCTACATCGTCCTGTACCTTGGCAACTTCATCTTCGTCTACTACAAGAAGTTTGAAATAAGGTTCCATTGGAGAATTCTTTGTACACCTGCTGGGTTTCAAGGGAAACTATGAAAGTGATTATGTAATATATTATGGAATCTCAAAGTTGGTTTTTATGTGAATTTCATTTGGAATGTCTTTGCAAGTATTTATTTCTTTACTTAACAGTGTGAAGATGGAACACATTCATTCTCCAAATAAAAAAATTAAGCCAGTACTTGCTTATATTGCTACAGAATTTAATTAAAAACAGATGTAATTAACATTTTTATTTAACTGCTTTTGTTGAATTATTGGCTTTAAATCAAGCAAGCAGGTATTGAAATTGATGTTAATAATTCAAACCTATACATATAATCACCGGAGGAAATAAAATTTCAGAGAAATTTCTTCGAAGATTAGTTCAAAAGGTATACGTGTCAATTAATGGTGATTGTTGAAAAGTATGCCCAGTCATATAAGGAGGAGAAAAAATGGGGTTGCGATGCAGCCATTGACGAGTTCCATTGTGATCCTACTTAATGAGTCAATGCTACAAAGCTATTGAAAGAATTTTTAAAGGGATAAGCGAATTCCGGTACATTGTGAGAAGAACAATGGTGCATTCATATATTGCTTTCTTCTTTTGGGTCATCGAAAGTCATTCAATACTGAACATCATCTAGAATAACACAAGTCGTTTAGCTGACTAATTGCTTGATTTTTTCATGAATGTATAAGAATCTCAATCTGGAAATCCCAAAGATTATGAACTGGGAAATGAGATTTCCCTTAGAATATGTAATTTTCTTGCTAATTAGGCCCACAAAATCTAACTCTGCAAATATATCTGTTATTTTGTTGTTCTGTGCATGGCAGTGTGAAATTGATCTCGCTGCAGAATTAATTTAATTCATATTCCCACGTAGGATTGCACAATCTATCGAACACATTTAAAATCGGCAGCATGCATGATCTGTTAAGCAGACAACTATGCAGATATTTTCGAAGACATTTGTGGAATGTCCTGAAAAATACAACTGTTCATCAACTAGTACTAACATCCAATTTCTTGTTTAATCACCAATCAGAGAATAAAACATCACGCCCTTCAAATGCTTATACACCCCAAAGTTTGCCACACCTTTCCACTAATCAGAAACTTGCAAGTTTGAATCTATCCCACACCATCCCTGCAAATCTCCTACGTTCAGGAACTGCATGACCTGAATATGAGTCCAATTGTGCATTGGTTGATGACTTGGATCTAGACTCGCAGCTCTGGTTTCTTAATTTCTATCCATGAAGATATGCACTTTACAAGGCAGCATAGGTTAACGTAAGTCCGTAGATATTACTGAAAAGCACAACATTTCAGAAACTCAAGTTTTCACTTTTCAAGACCTTAGTTAACATCGCTACAAGCATGTTTACAAACACCAAATATTCACATCTACAAGGCAAGACTGATATTCACCAAATATTAGCACTTCTCCAGAAAATTTAGGTGCTGTCTGCATCATCAACATCAATTGCTGATGCCTATTTGGAATTGTCGTACCGGTAATGATTCAAAATGATTTTCATTTAAAAATGCATCAAAATAAAGTTTTTTATTTTTTAAAAATCATTTTGATAATAACAGTAATCATTGTTGGTATGACCATTGACTTTCTTAAAGTGAGTTCGTTCTTTCATTGAAGAGAGAAAAGCCCAGGCTGGCCATCAACAGACCAAAGGTTTCATAAGGCCATAAGGGTTGGGGGCAATACCCCCATTGACTATGGGAAGCAATGATTATGTCCTCGACAATTAACCAAATCTAAACAAATTGAAAGAGTAGAATTAAAGCATATATAGTTTGTTAATGCATTATCTGAAGCACAGACCTGGACCCAGCTTGAGCATATAAAAAAAATGCAAGTGGAGGTCCGAACTTCTTGTACTGGCTACTGAGTTAACCAATAAACAGAAGTCTGTAAGTTTCTTACGAAGGATAAATATAAAGATTTTAGAGCTCATTATTCTTTGAAAATGACAGGGGGGATTCTATCGATCACACTAGAATTAGATAAAAACAAATTGGTGAAAAGAACCAGAGATCTTTTAATTACAGTTCTGTGCATACTATTAGTTACTGAAGACTTCCCAACTTTAAATAAAAAGCTTTACTTATCTTCTAGTATTTACAGCTGGTATGGGTAAGCACAAAATACAGTTAAATCTTTCAAATAATAAACATTAAAGTCGTGAGTCTAATCCAGACCATAAACCTACTGCCAGTCATAGTTATAGAAGGTTATGAACAACATAGATTTGTCAACTATGGAGTCACATTTATGAGTAGCATTTGTGAGTGGCATGTCAGAGAACCATCTCACCTAAAAATTTAAGCTATTTGATGAGGTTTCAAGATAAGATTTATATTATTCTCTAACATACCCCTTTAAGTGAAAGCCCTTTGGGAACTTATACAGGTCCATTTTACTTTGTGCTTAATTTTTATCAAACAAATAGGGTGATGAAATTCAAACTCATGACCTTTTGGTCATCAAGGCTCTGATACCATGTTAAAGAACCAATTTAACCCAATAGCTTAAACTATTAGGTGAAGTCCTAGGATATGATTTATATTATTCTCTAACATGGCTATAATGTTTTATATTAAAGAGTAGGAAAAGACAATAAAGCCCTTGAAGGCTTAAAGAGAAAGTATGATCAAGGTTGTTAAAAATGCTTTTTTGACACGACATGAAATATACAATATAAACTCGACTCATAAACTCGAATCATAAAATCACAAGTAAAATTTTTTAACTAAAAATCATAAAATCACAAGTAAAATATTTTAAATAATACAAATATCCAAACATATTACATTTCTGCAGACTGCAAGTACCACTTCAGTAATCAAAGATATTCATGCATATTGCAGACTATTGAAAATCATGCCTAACTACTTTTTAAAGGATAAAAAAGGAAAAACAATGTATGTTAAGATATTGCAATCTTTTATCAGGCATTGAAGTCAAACACAAAGGATCTAGACATAAAGAGTAACTCCCTAACTTCTATAAAATAACCACAATTAATTTTGAAACTGGAAAGCCATTCAATAAGAAACCAGGCCATGACACAACAAGTTCAATCAACCGTTTGTGAAGGCCTGATGATCTTGCTCATAATGCAATACCACTTTTTAACTGAATCACATCCTCATGTTTCATCAAATGACTCCAAAACAAAAGATGTGCAGGAGTTTCTTTGCAACCAAACAAGCCACAAATCTGGTGCTTCCTGATTAGTACTTAAAAGTATATTTTTATCAAGATTTTATATCATCATTTTGCACTCGAAGTATCAATAACTCTTTAACTAAAACATGTTTTATAATAACATATCTAATAATATAAGATACATTTAATTTATGGTAAATGCTCATTTTAAATGCAGGCCTATCATATAAATGAAAGAATTGATTGATGAATTTAAGAACTGAAATTAAAAGGACAAAGAGATGGCCAAACTTAGAAAAGAGATGTCGGTGCAATCCAAACCGGAACACTATTCGGTAATTGGGTCATATTTGGAGCTGTAGATCTCAGATTTAGGTTTACTTTATATGGATGGAAAGGTAAGACATAGGCCTACAACTTTCATATGGAGCCCAAGATCTAAAAAGGCCATTTTCAAGTCCAAATTGTAGCAACAACAAAGAAGCCTGAATCTGTCTTCCAGCCCGAGCACTGTTCAGTATTTGGCCCATATCTGAAGTTCTATAAGTCCAAATGAGATGAATGTTTTACACAAGAAAGCTGAGACAATTTGCTACAACTTTCATGTTTTCAAGTGACTTCAATTTTGATGTTATCAATGATGTTTTGGGCAGACAAGAGAAGATAAGGATTGTCACCAAGTCAAAAGTTGGTCACCCACTCATCAATTAGTCATCAAATCAATAGTTCCCATTTTTGGTCTATAAAAGGAGGCATTTGCCATATATTTAGGCATCTTGGTTTCCAGATCAAGATCATGCTCTTGCTTTCTCTTTTTGTATTTTTTGTAATGTTTATGCTTTGCTTTCATTAATATCAAGTTTATGCCTTTCATTTCCTTAGCTAACTTGTATCTTATTTATGGTCTTATTTTGTTTATTTATTTTTCTTTCATTCATTATGTCTAACTAAGTTTATTATGTCAAGGTGAAAATGTTACACTAATGGTGTAAGAATAAGTATAGTGTACACTCAATATAGACTTTAATGTTTGATAGTAGCATGTTTTATATTTGTTATCTTGTTCACTCTTTAATACTTTGCTTGTTAAATGACTAATATTGATTTATGTTGTATAACACTTGGTACAACAAATGCTTGGCACTTTCATAGCCCATACTGTATGGTATAACCGACACCTGAGTTATGAAAGAAACTTGATTTGTTGTTAACATAAGTTATAATCATGAATGCTTGATGAGATTTACAAGTATTAGCATTAATTGAATAAGATGACTAATGTAATCATGTTAACAATCTATAATCTGATTGAAACCTCCTTTATGTGTGGTTTCTAATTGACTAATAAGAGTTTATACTATACTTGTTTGACATACCATTAGTGGATCCTCTAACCTTGACATTTATTGTTATCGTTGTTAAATTTTTACATTAATATTCCATCTCAAAGTTCTCATCTTCTTCTTCTTCTTTTTTTTCTTTATTACTACTACTACTACTACTACTATTGTTGTTTTTGTTGTTGTATTATTGTTATTTATAATTTGTACAACTAACCTACCTGTGGTTTGACCCCGGTCTTGCTGGGTTATTTATTACTTCGACACTCCTGCACTTGGGAGAAAACATCATTCTTTTAGTCGTGTCAAGTTTTTGGCGCCGTTGCCGGGGAGGTAAGTTCTTGTATAAATTATAGTAGTTATTTTATTTTTTCTTTTCACTTTTCTTGTATATAACTTTGTTTCTTTTCTCTTGTTTCTTCTTCTTTTGTTTTCTTCTTCCTTTTATTCTATTCCTACACGTGCATGAGAGTGTGGTCACGTACATCAAGTGGTAGACTTTGTAGAGTATCCTCATTATTTTCAGAAAGTATGGCCAAAGAAGATAATCAATCACTTCATAATGAGAATAATGAGAATAACCGTGCTAGAACACTTAGAGAGCACATGAATCCCACAAGAACAAGTGCATCATCATGCATAGTTTTTCCTTCCGATGCATCTCATTTTAATTTTAAACCAGACATTATTCAACTTTTACCTTCTTTTCATGGCTTAGAATTGAAAAATCCATACTTGCATTTAAGGGAATTTGAGGAGGTTTGTAACACATATAATGATTCAAATTATAGCATGAACACCATCAAATTAAAGCTTTTTCCTTTTTCATTAAAAGATAAAGCTAAAACATGGCTACAAATTTGAGACCAGGATCCATTTGTGTTTGGGATGAAATGCAACAACAGTTTTTAAAAAAGTTTTTCCCATCTCATAGAACAAACTCTTTCAAAAGACAAATCACCACTTTCACTCAAAAACTAGGAGAAACATTTTACCAATGTTAGGATAGGTATCGAGACTTGCTTAATACTTGCCCTTATCATGGTTTTGAAACATGAAGATTGGTTTCATATTTTTATGAAAGGTTAACACCTAGAGATAGGCAAATGGTTGAATTGATGTGCAATGGAACTTTTAAAGATAAAGACCCTGATGAAGCAATGAAGTACTTAGACTTGTTATCTGAAAATGCTTAAAATTAGGACACCGCGGGTGCTTATGAGGCACCGAGTAAAACTCAACCTCATACATCTAGTAGAGGTATGTATAACCTTAGGGAAGATCATGACCTCCAAGCTAAGTTTGCATCTTTAGCTAGAAAAGTCGAGGCACTAGAATTGAAAAAGAGTGGTCAATTAAAATTTGTTAAAAACATTATGTGTCAAATATATGAAACAAATGAACACTCAACCAATAACTGTCCAACCTTGCCTTCTTTTAAGGAATGTCTCCATGAACAAGCTCATGCTTTAAACAGTTTCTAAAGGGCCAACCATAACCTATACTCGCAAAAATATAACCCTGATTGGAGAAATCACCCAAATTTCAGTTGTCCTACAATTTCAGTTGTCATTCTTCAGAACAATAATGCTTTGAAATATAAAAACCTTGGTTGTCCTACAATTTCTTGCTTTATTGGAGAACATAAAATTAAAAGAGCCTTACTTGATCTTGGAGCCAGTGTGAATTTACTTCCATATTTAGTTTTTCAAAGTCTCAATTTAGGTAAGTTAAAACCAACTTCTATAACTCTTTTACTTGCCAATAGATTTGTAAAAGTGCCTAGAGGAATAATTGAAGATGTGCTAGTACAAGTCGATAAATTCATTTATCCTGTGGATTTTATTTTTTTGGACACACAACCTGTTGAAGTATGTAATTCATTTCTTGTTATTTTAGGACGTCCGTTTCTTGCAACTTCTAATGCATTGATTAATTGTAGGAATGGACTGATGGAGCTATCATTTGAAAACATGACATTGGAGATAAATATTTTCAACATTTGCAAGTAACCTGGAGATGACAATAATTTACAAGAAGTAGATCATATTGATGAATTAGTTTATTATCAATTTGAATCTACTTTAAGTAAAAATGAGTTGGATGAATCTGAAGATTTGGAAATGTTTTATTCTGAGAAAGAAATCACGGATGAAAAACGCATCGAAAATGTTGATGAGGATCTTTTGTCAAAAGTGACAACAAATTTGACATTTGACATCACACCAATCGATGATTATTTTCTCTTAGTCCAATGCTTTGGTATTATAAAAATATCAATTTTCTTACTTTAGAAGATTTGCCAACTGATTAGAGTACCCAAGACAAAGAAAAGTTTTTGAAGGAAGTGAAGAGCTTTTATTGTGATGACCCTAACTTATTCAAATATTATCCTGATCAAATATTTCAAAGATTCATTCCCGACAATGAGGTAAGTAGTGTCATTAAACTTTGTCATTCTGAAGCATGTGGAAGTTATTTCTCGTCAAAAAAGACAGCTACCAAAATCTTTCAAAATGGATTTTATTGGCCCACCATGTTCAAGGACACGCATGCATTCTGCAAAACTTGTGAAAATTGTCAAAAAGTTGACACTGGTCAAAAAGTTTTGTTTTATAATGCTCAACTCTATTCATTCCCTAGAGAGCTAAGATCAAGATGGAACAATCCTTATGGGGCCTGTGATATTGAGAATTCAATGAATGACAATGTTTTTAAGGAAAATGGACATCGTTTGAAAGCTTACTTTGATAATTTTCCTAGTGAAAATGAATCAACTGGTTTGAATGATCTTGTAGATAAAGGTTGATTATTTTGTTTTTCTTACATTGTTTTTGTGTTTTTTTTAGTGATTTTTGCTAGTTTCTCTCACCCCGGTCAAATAGCGGACAATGGTACTCCGTGACTTAAGTCGATTCTTTTAGTTTCCCATAATAATTGATATCTGTGTATATATTTGTGCAATTCTATGAATCTTTTCCAATTCTCATTTAAAAATGGACACTAATCTTGAAAAATTGAAAAAGTATTTTCCCGTTCTGCCTCAAAATACGATTACAAAAATTTATCGTGCTAGATGTGCAAGATTGAGATTGTTAATGAATCATGGAATTCCTGAAGATTTTCGCTGGTTGATTGAAGCAAAGGTCCGATTATCAGGTGAGTCCTCTAATTCCTTCATTTCACATATGCCTGGAACAGGTAAAAGCACTTTTGCAAAGAAACATCATGCAAAACGACTGAAAGTCTGTCATCGATGTGCCAGATGGACTTGTAATGCTTAATGTCATTTTTTAGAAATGGTATCTATAAACCATGAAGATAAAATACAATTCATTAAGGATGGCCTGAGTAAGGAGTCTTTAGATAATCTTCTATTAACTCTTGAGACGCATCTTAGTAACCATTCTTAATAAGGTCTATCATAATACTTCTTAAAATATTCAGGTTTACAATCTCTCGCATTACTATCACTTAATTTTGCTCATATACTCATTTAACATGCATTCTTAAACCTTAATTTACACACACACACACTTTAATATATGATTGTGGGTTGCATAATGATTTATTACATTATTTATGTTCTTTTGTTAAAGGTAACAACTAAGGGAAAAGAGATGGTATATAATTAAAAAAAAAAACACAAAAAAAAAAACAAAAAAAGAATGATGATAATAAAAATGTAGATAAGTTTGGTTTCGTAGCCTCCCTAACCTAAACAATTAAGCCCGAAGGGATGTTTTAACACCTAATACCCTAAAGTCAACTGACTTGAGAGCTATTAGCCTAATGCTTGTTACATGGGTTGAGGAGAAAAGCTTAAGGGAATCAAACAATGCACTATCTACATATCAGTATCTGCGAGTCGAGTTACTAAGCTCGTAGGGGTGTCTCAACACCTAATGCCCTAAGACCAACTGGTCTGGGAGTCATTAGCTGAAAGCTTGTTACATGGGTTAAAGATGCATGGTGTTTTAAGTTATAATAATAATAATAATAATAATAATAATAATAATAATAATAATAATAATAATAATCCCAACCCAAAGAAGTTAACCTTAAACATTAGAACAAAAATTTTGTTTTCTTCTAAGAAAGCCCCATAATTATATATTGATACATTGAGCATAAAAAAAGATTTATTAATATCTTGTTAAGAGATATTGAGCAGATATATAAATTTAATGAGAGTTTGTTTATATAGATAGATTAATGGAAGTTGAATGATGAATACCTTGCTTTGTGGAATTTGCAAATTATTTTTCTATTTTAACGCTTTGATTACTAGAGAATAGTAATAAGCTAGTTGGGGGGTGTGATTAGTACTTAAAAGTGCATTTTTATCAAGATTTTATATCATCATTTTGCACTCGAAGTATTAATAACTTTTTAACTAAAGCATGTTTTATAATAACGTATCTAATAATATAAGATACATTTAATATATGGTAAATGTTCATTTTAAATGCAGGCCTATCACATAAATGAAAGGATTGATTGATGAATTTAAGAACTAAAATTAAAAAGACAAAGAGATGGCCAAACTTAGAAAAGAGATGTTGATGCAATCCAAACCGGAACACTATTCAGTAATTGGGTCATATTTAGAGCTGTAGATCTTAGATTTAGGTTTAATTTATATGGATGGAAAGGTAAGACATAGGCCTACAACTTTCATATGGAGCTCAAGATCTAAAAAGGCCATTTTCAAGTCCAAATTGTAGCAACAACAAAGAAACCCGAATCTGTCTTCCAGCCCGAGCACTGTTCAGTATTTGGCCCATATCTGGAGTTCTATAAGTCCAAATGAGTTGAATTGTTTACACAAGAAAGATGAGACAATTTTCTACAACTTTCATATTTTTAAGTGGCTCCAATTTTGACGTTATCAATGATGTTTAGGGCAGACAAGAGAAGATAAAGATTGTCACCAAGTCAAAAGTTGGTCACCCACTCATCAATTAGTCATCAAATCAATAATTCCCATTTTTGGTCTATAAAAGGAGGCATTTGCCATACATTTAGGCATCTTGATTTCTAGATCAAGATCATGCTCTTGCTTTCTCTTTTTGTATTTTTTGTAATGTTTATGCTTTGCTTTCATTAATATCAAGTTTATGCCTTTCATTTCCTTAGCTAACTTTTATCTTATTTATGTTCTTATTTTGTTTATTTATTTTTCTTTCATTCATTATGTCTAGCTAAGTTTATTATGTCAAGGTGAAAATGTTACACTAATGGTGTGAGAATAAGTATAGTGTAAACTCAATATGGACTTTAATGTTTGATACTAACATGTTTTGTATTTGTTATCTTGTTCACTCTTTAATACTTTGCTTGTTAAATGACTAATTTTGATTTATGTTGTATAACACTTGTACAACAAATGCTTGACACTTTCATAGCCCATACTGTATGGTATAACCGACACCTGAGTTATGAAAGGAACTTGATTTGTTGTTAACATAAGTTATAATCATGAATGCTTGATGAGATATACAAGTATTAGCATTAATTATTTACAAGTATTAGCATTAATTGAATAAGATGACTAATGTAATCATGTTAACAATCTATAATTTGATTGGAACCTCCTTTGTGTGTGGTTTACAATTAACTAATAAGAGTTTATACTAAACTTGTTTGACATACCATTAGTGGATCCTCTGACCTTGACATTTATTGTTATCGTTGTTAAATCTTTACGTTAATATTTCATCTCAAAGTTCTCATCATCATCATCTTCTTCTTCTTCTTTTTCTTTATTATTATTGTTGTTGTTGTTGTTGTTGTTGCTGTTATTACTATTATTATTGTTATTGTTGTTCTTGTTATTGTTGTTGTATTATTGTTATTTGTAATTTGTATAACTAACCTCCCTGTAGTTCGACCGTGGTCTTGCCGGGTTATTTATTACTTCGACACTTCTGTACTTAGGTGAAGACATCAATCTTTTAGTCGTGTCACTTCAAAGTTTATGAAATTCAGAAGATCTAACAGGTTGACAACCATGTCTTAAACCTCCACTGACCTCATATGTTAAAATTTCAAATTCTCATAAGTTGTACCATAAACATGACACTTAACATGAGAGAAAATTCACAATTTGTATTAAGCACAATTTGAATCACAAAGCATTGTATTTTATTCTATATTAAGCAGTGATGCATATATTCAACAAAAAAAAAAACAGAGGTTATATTCATTTAACAAAAGTACTACTAAAAACAAAGCTTTGTGAATATGTGCCATAACTCCTCCCAAGTCCCACCTGTACAAGTCCTCCCTCTTTTCCACACTCATTCCTAATTAAACCTCCATTCCCGTATTCAAATATTCTTCCATTCACACCTTTTTTTGGTTTTAATTCACAATTCAGGAACTTATCAAGTGAAATATGGTTATATTCATTCAACAGAAGCACTCCTAAAAACAGAGGCTGTTAATTCAAAACAATGATAATTTAGTTCTCTTCCATTTCCAGCTTTGATGTTTTTTAACTTGATCGAAGCATAGTAAAAAAAAAATAATTAAGAAAAAAGAACTGAAATAAAATAAAATAAAATTATAACTTAATATAATTTTTCTAAATACTGATAGAAAAATAGAAGTAGGAAAAAAATATAAAGGCAGAAAAACAAAAACAAAACAAGAAAAAATTATGAAAAAATTAAGGATAACGCATAATAATCGACAGAAATTAAACACATAAAAAAGACTAAAATAAACACGATAATTTGAAAATATACCTGATGAAATCGATCAGGTAAAAAATCACGAAAATCAAGTTTGACATGGTTTGATCGATTTTACTAGTTTTTGAGTTTTAACTTTGATTTTACATGTTTTATGTATTTTAACTAACAAAATCAAACAATTTTACAAGTTAAATGCATTTTTAACAACCATACTGTATGATTAAATGAGAGGTATAGTAGTAATTGACTAACGAGATGATAAATATAAATAGAAAGTAAAAAAAAAAAAAGAGTGATTTGAAAATTGAAGGAGCAAATTGTGAGAGAGAAGAGGGGGAAAGAAGAAGATAAATAGAAAGGAATTAAAGAAAATAAGTTAAAAGGGTAATATTTATGCTTTAATAGGTATAATATGCTTCCTTTAGCTTTAAATTTTGATTTTGATGAATATTAGGGTTTTGAGAATTGTGTTTAGGGTTTATTGATGAATTAACTTGAATGTTATATGATTGATTATTGTGGGTAATGGATTGTTAAATTGAATTTGAGAGATTGTAGATAAAAGTGATAATTTTGAGTTATGGTTTTGTTTAAATAGTGAATTTGTGTTAGAAATCAAGGGATAACAGTAGGTAATCTGTGAAAATTCTAGGTTTGAGGTTGAAGATGATGAAAATCCAATTTGGTCCCTCAACTTGCAAAAATTACAGTTTCATCCCCAAATTTTAAAAAATTACAGATTGGTCCCTGGAGAATATTTCGAGATTCTGAAAGGAATAACATATGAATTATGGGCAGAATTAATGTATAGTCATAAAATTTTAAAACTTTCAATTTGGTCCTCCAATTTGACTCTAAAAATTTGGAAAGATTCCAGAATGGTCCCTGGAGCATAATTAGAGGTTCTGGACAGAAATGAGGATGAATTATGGATATAATTCCACTATAGTCATGAATTTATGATATGTTTAGTTTGGTCCTCTAATTAGACAAAAATTACAATTTGACCATACAAATATGATAAATTCTAGATTAGTCCCTAGATGTAATATTAGCTTTTTTAGATTGTTTTGATGAATAAATGATGGTTATTTAGTGAATTATTATCAACTCTTATTATTTGTTTTATTATGGATTAGATTTCTGAAAAATCGTTAAATTTTAGGTTTTTGAGAAAATTAACTAGTTAGTTCAAAAACATATAGGGTTATAGAATGCACCCTTAGTTAAGTGTGTTGAATAGGTTAAATATTCTTTCAAGTCATTCTTGAATATGTTTCTTTTGTATTCAGATAATCCTAATATTTTATCACTGGGACATTAGTAGGATTTTCTTCGGTGTCTGCTTTTGGCTTTTGTTTGCTTTTGAGTTAGGTGAATAGATAATTTTTCATATGCATGAGAAATATTATAAATATTTGATTTTTT
>NW_011500570.1:16472-61171 GCF_000495115.2 Populus euphratica
AATTGTTTCATGCTTCTTGTTATATATATATATATATATATTGATTATTATCGTTGTTATAATAAAGCATGATCAATTGTTGAATCTAAATCTTTGATATGAACCAGTATATATTTTAATTGACTTCTAAATTGATAACTCCTCTTTTGATTGATGTCATGAGTTGAGCCTTGAGATATGAATATGTCTGTTTGATTATGATTATGAACCTATGGTATGTCAGTCAGAATACCCATGTTAACATGGTAGTTTTAATCTTTGTGCACATCGTATTTGAATACTAGTTGGTCGGGGAAGTCACCAACCTGTGTGGATTGATCATCCTAAAGTACAGAGCCTCATGCTTATTGCATTTTGATTTTCTGACGAGTTTTACCATATGATTTTCTTGTTATGACCTATTTGAGAAACCTTTCCATAAGAACCTAAAGCCATAATTGTATATATATTCATCCTTGTTATATTACCTCGAGTGTGTATATTGAATATTATCTATTCACTGAGTTATTGAACTCACTCTCTCATCATTTATCCTTTTCAGGCTTATAGTTTGATAGCAGGTTACTTTTGTTGGACTTTGAAAACCTGCTCTTTTGGTAGTAATTTGTACCTTTTTTTATATCTAGTTAGAGCTTCAAAACTATGTAATTATATGAACTCTTGTATTAAGACAATAAAATTATATTATGAAGTTAATTTTGTTAATAATGTTGCGTTGAACTCTGATTGAGTTAGGAGAAGTTTGTGTGTAAGTTTGGGTTTGTATAGTTATGGAACCTTAGAGAGGAACCTTACCTATGTACTGGTCATGGATCCGGGATTCAGGTTGCGACAATGACAGTCTAAAATTTTCATAGCAAACCATCCAAAACTTGCAGGTGATACCAGCAGCATAGAAAACTCAATCCAAATCGACGCAGACATCCAAGGTTCAACTATGAGAAATTTAGACCACTACACCATCATGCCCAAACTAAAAAGAAAAATCAGACCACACAATAAATCACAAAATTGATCATAGAGATGATTTAAATAATGAAACTTAAAGCCGTGTATTCCCATACAACATCGAGTGATAGAGAATATTTAAAGCATTGTGAGTTGCCTGACTTTACTTGGAGCCATTTCCAACATTTCCCACACAATGCTCCTTTGACACTTCCGAAACCTGCCTGCCTGTACCAGTATTGGGGTTGGATGTCTTTTCAGAATTTGAACGGGCGTTGGTTTTTCTTGATTAGCAAAAGCACCATCAGTTATTTCACAAGTCACTTCAGAAACTTCAATGATTTTGTCTATTATAAGTACATCTGCATCTTCAGCTGCATCCTCATCCTTACAAACAGCATCCCGGGTCCAAGTTATACTGAGAACAGATAAATCAATGAATCATATTATCTTAGACAAGAAGCATGAGTAACAACATACATGCTAAGTTTGTCAGGAAAAGATTTATACCTATTGTTAATAGCATCTTCAGATAAATTTGCACTGGCAATTTCTTTTTGCCTCCTTTTCTTATTGCTCTGACTTTTCCCTAGCTGAGAATCAACAGAATTATCCAAAGATGAGTTGTCAACTCGTCTTTTCCTTCCATCCTGTGGTGCTAGATCAGAAATTGGGTGTGTGATCCTTTCATTTGCAACTTCCACGATATCATATTCAGCAGCACGTGCTCCCTTTGTAATAATGCCTTCAGGAGGCACTTCAGGCATCACCTTTGGCTCACCATAAGCATATCTAATAGGTTGGCTTTTGTCAAAAATTTCTACTGACATAAACTTTTGCCCACAATATCCATTCAAGGTATCCAATGTTCCAGCTGTCAAACTTGCATCTTCATGGCCAGACATCCAGACTCCTCACTTTTTGTTAGGGGCCTCCCAGGGGAATTTTTAAAGATCAATTCAATGCAACTCTTTATCCAAGAAAAACGATCAGAGTTTGGGGAGGAAGCAACATTTGCTTTTAGTGTAGGAGAGTTGACTCCACCTATAACGTCATGACTCGAATCCCGGATCCATAACCGGCACATAGGCAAGGTTCCCCTCCAAGGTTTCATACCTATACGAACCTAAACTTACATACAAACTTCTCCTTAAAAACTTAATTAGAGTTCAACATAGCACTAATGCAATTTGATTGACTTAATACAAGAGTTAATATAATTTCATAGTTTTAGAGCACTAACTAGATATAAAGGAAAATGTACAAATTACAACTAAAAAAGCAGATTCTGAAGGTCCAACAAAAGTGACCTGCTATCAAGCTATAAGCCTGAAAAGGATAAATAATGAGAGGGTGAATTCAACAACTTAGTGAGTAGATAACGTTCAATACACACACACCAGGTAATACAGCAATGAGAAATATATATACAAGTATGGCTCTAGGTTCTTATAGAAATGTTTCTCAAATTGGCCATAACAAGATCATATGGTAAAACTCATTAGAAAATCAAAATGCAATAAGCATGAAGCTCCGTATTGTAGGATGATCAATCCACATAGGTTGGTGATTCCCCCGACCAACTAGGGTTCTGATACGATGTGCACAAAGATTAACACTACCCTGTTAGCATATGTATTCTGATTGACATACCATAGGTTCATAATCATAATCAAACAAATATATTCATATCTCAAGACTCAACTCATGACATCAATCAAATGAGGAGCTATCAATTCAGAAGTCAATTCAAAATATATACTGGTTCATATCAAGAATTCAGATTCAATAATTGATCATACTTTATCATAACAAAGATAATAATCAACATATATATTATTAAGAAGCATGATCCAATTCATAATAAAAAATCAAATATTTATAATATTTCTCATACATATGGAAAATTATCCACTCACCTGACTCGAAAGCAAACAGAAATCAAAAGCAGACACCGAAGAAAATTCTACTGACGTCCTACCGGTAGAATATCAAGATTATTTGAATACAAAGGAAACATATTCAAGAATGACTCAAAAGAACATATAACCTATTTAATACACTTAACTAAAGGTCTATTCCATAACCCTATATGTTTTTAGATTAAACTAATTATTTTCCTAAAAACCCAAAAATTAACGGTTTTTTCTGAAATCTAATCTATAATAAAACAAATAATAAAATTGGTAATAATTCACTAAATAACCCTAAATTATTCATCAAACTAATCTGAAAAAGCTAACATCACAGCTAGGAACTAATATGAAATTTATCATATTTTTAGGGCCAAATTGTAATTTTCATCTAATTGGAGGACCAAACTAAACATATCCTAAATTCATGAATATAGTGGAATTATATTCATAATTCATCATCATTTTTGTCCACAACCTCTAATTATTCTCTAGGGACCATTCTGGAATTTTTTCAAATTTGTAGGGTCAAATTGTAATTTTTGTCAAATGGAGGACCAAACTAAAATCTGTCATGAATCCATGAATATGCTGAAATTATGACCATAATTAATCCTCAATTCTGTCCAGAATATCTCATTATACTCTAGGGACCATTATGGAATTTTACCAAATTGTTAGGGTCAAATGGTAATTTTTATCAAATTGGAGGACTAAATTGAAAGTGTTAAAAGTTCATAAGTTCATAACTATACAGTAATTTTTCCCATAATTCATATGTTATTCTGTTCAGAATCTCAGAATATGCTCCAGGGACCAATCTGTAATTTTCCAAAGTTTGGGGACTAAATTGTAATTTTCCAAAATTGAGGGACCAAACCGAAATTTTATCTTCTTCAACCTCCAACCCAGAATTTTAACAGAAAACCCACTGTTCTTTCCTTATTTCTAACACAAATTCACCATTCAAACAAAATCATAACTCAAAATCATCATCTTTCAATTCAATCTCTCAAAATCAACCAAATAATCAAATACCCACAACAATTAACCTTATAACATTCAATTTAATTCATCAATTAAATCCAAAACACAAATTTTCAAAACCCTAAAATTCATCAAAACCAAAATTAAAATTCAATTAATATACATTTACACATTTAACAACCTAAATCTTACCTTTAAACTTATTTCTTCAACTCCTTTTTATTTCCTTTCTATTTTCCCTCTTTTCTCTTCTTCTTCTTCTTTCTCCCTTCTCTCTCACGGTTCTCTCTCTAAAAATATTCAAATCTCTTTTTCTTTTTCTTTTTTCTTCTTTCCATTTATATTTATAATCTCTTTATTTAATTATTATTATACCCCTCATTTATTTATTCCAACTTTTAAACTTTCAAGGCTTTATTGTATTTTTGAATTCATTAATTCAAAACGTAACATATAATGTTGTCACTTCCTACTTTTCCGCATGAAACCAAATCAGTATCTTGTACACTATTTTGTTGCTTTAAACGCCTTATTGCAGAAATTTTCTGTCGGCTAGACTCCATGTTGTATTGTTGAATCTCTTCCACTTCCATATCATCCAAGGCAAGTTTCAAATCATCCAGTTTTTTCAGTTGCTCAATCTGAACAAAAATCTCCTCTCTCTCTCTATGTAACAATTGCCTTTGTTCCTCTAATTTTTGTGTCTGACCCTTAAGTTCCTCAATGGATTTATTCAGCATTGCCCATTCGCCATCCTTTCTCTCACAGTCCAAATTTATCTCATTCTCTGAGCATCAAGTTTTGACATTTCTAAAGCAACTTGTTCCAACTATTTTTCTGCTTTTTCTCTAAGAGAGGCAATATAGTGAAGCTGATTTTTCTTTTCTAGCTTAAAGGCTTTTTCTTTATCCCTTAAATAACTTTCTATCTCTTCACACCTTTTCTCAGTGCTGCTCTTCAGTTCCCTCTTCTACATCTCAATGCCCAACAAGAACTCTGCATGTTCCTTTTGAATCTTGTTGAACCATTTGGTGCGCTCTTGCTCCATTTTATTCGTGAATTCTTCACACTCGCGATTAAGAGACTCCACATCTTGCATGTGCTGATCTCGTATTGCTTTCTTCTCTAGTCTAAGGCTATTGCGTGTTAGGATGCTGGCATGCAAACCCGACAAGATAAAAAATAAGAGACAGGATAAAATGAGAAATGGAACACACAAGAATTTACGTGGTTCACCCAATTGGGCTACATCCGCAGACAAGTATAGAAGAATTTTACTAAGTAATAGGGAAATTACAACCTCTCTCGAATAATAGGAGAACAACTAAGAATCTCTCTATTATTAGGAGAAAAGACCTCACTTACTCTATCACAAATACCTCACAATTTTGTGGGATTACTGTCTCTTCACTCTCTTCTTCTTCTCTCTATTTTGGTGTGTATATAGGCTTGAATGCATTGCTTATTTATAGGCAAGAGAGAGGGATAATGGCCATAAATTTAGGAGGAATATATGCCTAACAACTCATCCTCCACTTATACTCCATTAATTATACCAACTCATCCTCCACCAATTACAACTCATCTCCCACTCATATCCCATTAATTATGCCACCTAATTACATGACTTTACATTCTCCCACTTGAAGTCTTTGATGATGTAATCAAGTCTTCACACTTGATTATCTGTGATTCTTCGTCTATCTTTTCTATACTTGTCATCTTCATGTTGTTTACGTTTCTGTTAGGCTATAAGAGGATCTGCACCATATATACTTATCAGTGTTGACCGGTTTGGTCAAAGCATCTACTGGGTTTTCCTTTGTGTGAATCTTCTGAAAATCCACACTTCCATCTTCCACCACTTCGTGAACAAAGTGATACTGAACATCTATGTGTTTTGTTCTTGAATGAAATGCTGGATTCCTTACAATATACAAGGCACTTTGACTATCACAATACAAAAGAATATTCTCTTGTTTGTGCCCGAGCTCCTCCATAAGTTTCTTTATCCATATTGCTTCTTTACAAGCTTGTGTAGCTGCCATGTACTCAGCTTCTGTTGTGGACAAAGCTACAACAGTCTGAAGTTTAGAAACCCAGCTCACAGCTCCTCCTGCAATTATGAACACATAGCCTGTAGTGGATTTTCTTTTCTCAAGGTCACCAGCAAAATCTGAGTCAACATAACCTTTGATCGTAAATTCTGATCCTCCATAACATAATGCAACATCTGAGGTATCCTTGATGTATCTCAAGATCGTCTTAATAGTATTCCAATGCTCTCTACCAGGATTTGCCATGTATCGACTAGCTGCTCCCACTGCTTGTGCAATGTCTGGTCTTGTACATATCATGGCAAACATTAAACTTTCCACTGCTGATGCATACGGTACTTAAGACATCTCCATCCTCTCTGCTTCATTGCTAAGAGACATACTTGAGGATAATTTGAAATTAATAGGAAGTGGGGTGGAAATTGGCTTGCAATCTTGCATGTTGAAGCGTCGCAAGATTTTCTTCAAATAATTCTTCTAAGAAAGCCAAATCTTCCTCTTACTTTTGTCTCGGTAAATTTGCATCCCTAGAATCTTGTTTGCTGGTCCTAAGTCCTTCATATCAAACTCTCTAGCCAACTGTGCCTTTAATTCTTGGACTCGATCTTTGTTGGGGCCTATCACCAACATGTCATCCACGTACAACAACAAAATGATGAAATCTTCTTCAAACCTCTTGTAATACGTACAATGGTCTGAACTGAGTCTATTGTACCCAAGGCTAATTATGAAGGAATCAAATCTCTTGTACCAACACCTCGGCGCCTGCTTAAGACCGTATAGAGATTTGTTCAACCTGCAAACCAAGTTCTCCTTGCCTATTTCAGCAAAACCCTCTGGTTGGAGCATATAAATTTCTTCTTCAAGTTCTCCATGAAGAAATGCAGTTTTCACGTCTAACTGCTCCAAGTGAAGATCAAATATAGCACACATTGCTAAGACTACTCTGATTGTCGTAAGTCGTACCACTGGAGAAAATATCTCATTGAAGTCTATTCCTTCTTTCTGAGCATATCCTTTCACCACTAATCTTGCACGATACCGCTCCACTTGATCATTGCCATCACGTTTTATCTTGTAAACCCATTTGTTGCCAATGGCCTTTCTTCCTTGTGGTAGCGGAACAAGATCCCAAGTATTATTCTTGTGCAGAGCTTCAATCTCCTCTTGCATTGCTGTCATCCACATAGATACATCTGTGCTTTTAATAGCCTCATGGAAAGTTGATGGCTCTCCATCCTCTGTTAGAAGACAATATGCAATGTTACTTTCAGTAACATATTCTAAGTGCCAAGCCGGTGGTCTTCTTTCACGAGTCGACCGCCAAACTTCAGGAGTTTCAGACTATTTGTTCTTGCTCTTCATGCTCTGGTACAACTTCAGAAGAAACATGATTTTGAGTATTTTCCACATGGACTGCTGTAGTCTCCTTTAGAATGCTATTATGCTCTTCCATTTGTATTTTACCTTCTGCAAATATGACATCTCTACTGATAACTACCTTGTGGGCAGTGGGATACCACAAGCGATACCCCTTCACTCCATCAGCATATCCCAAGAATATACATTTTCTGGATTTTGAATCCAGCTTGCTAACTTCTTGTGTATTGTACATCACATATAGAGGACTTCCAAATATATGCAATCGAGAACAATCAGCTGGTTTTCCAGTCCACATCTCTATCGGTGTCTTCAGCTCAATTGCAGTTGATGGAGATCGATTTATCACATAACAGGCGGTATTGACTGCTTCTGCCCAGAATGACTTTCCTAGACCTGCAGCCTTCAACATTGCTCTTGTTCTTTCTAATAGAGTTCTGTTCATCCGCTCTGCCACTCCATTTTGCTGTGGAGTGTATGCCGTTGTGAACTGCCTTTTGATACCTTCATGTTGACAGAAGTTATCAAATTCATCACTGGTATATTCTCTTCCATTGTCAGTCCTCAAACACTTAATCTTCTTTTCAGATTCAAGTTCCACCCGCACTTTGAAAGTTTTAAAGACTGTAAGCACATCTGCCTTCCTTTTAATTGGATACACCCAACATCTCCTGGAGAAGTCATCTATGAATGATACAAAGTATCTTGCTCCTCCCAAGGATACAACTGGTGCTTGCCAAACATTAGAGTGAATCAGGTCTAAGATGCATTTGCTCTTAGTTGTTGATGTGCCAAACTTCAACCTGTGCTGTTTACTTGTAACATAGTGCTCACAAAAAGGTAAAGTAACCTTTGTAAGCCTAGGGAGTAACTTCTGATCAGAGAGAACCTTTAAACCTTTCTCCGACATGTGACCTAGTTTTTGATGCCACATCATCGTCTTCTCTTCTGCAGGACTGGCTGATGCGATTGACGCTTCTGCCTCATGATGTGTTTCTCCCATTAATGCAAATATATTTGCAACTATCTTTCTTGCCTTTAAAACCACCAGCGCTCCTTTGATGATTTTCATGATTCCATTGTCTGTTCGGATCTTACAGCCAAGACTATCAAATTATTCTATGGACAAAAGATTCTTCTTTAAGTCTTTCACATGTCGCACTTCTGAAATAGTACGAATTAAGCCATCATACATCTTCAATTTGATGGTGCCAATACCAACAATCTCTAAAGCATGATTATCACCCATAAACACTTTGCCTCTAGAGATAGGTTTATATGTATGGAACCAATCTCGATGAGGAGTCATATGCCATGTTGCTCCTGAATCCATTAGCCAGACCTCAGTGAGCTCTTCTATATCTGTAGAGATTATCGCTGCTTCACTATATAAAACATCTCCATCTTCTGAGGTGCTCGCAACACACCCTTGAGATTTTGATAACTCTACAGTATTCTCTATACCCTTTTTAAACCAACAATCCTTTTTGAAGTGCCCTTTTTTGCCACAGTTGTAACATTTCACAGTCTTCTTACTTCTTGATTTGGACCTCCCCTGCCTTTGACTCCCACTGGAGCCACGCTCCGTTGATCTTCCTCTTGACACCAACAACGCCTCTGCTTGGTTTGAACTGTTTCTATCTCCTTTGTTTTTGCGCCTATTTTCTTCTTCTAAGATAGCGGCTGCAACATCATCGAAGACTAAATAGTTTGAGAGGATATTATTGGTCAAGTTGATAATAAGTTGATCATACGAATCAGGAAGACTTTGAAGTAGAAGCTCTGCACGTTCATTTTTCTCTATTTGATGACCCAACGTAGTGAGTTGTGAAAATAGAGTTCTTATTGTGTTGATGTGGTCAGTCACCGACGTGGTTTCTGCCATTCGAAGGGTATAAAGTCTCCGCTTTAAGAAAATCTTATTGTGTAAAGACTTGGACTCGTATAACTTTGATAGAGTCTCCCATATCTCCTTAGCTGTTTTCTTCTCCGCCACACTTGATAATACTTCATCGGCTAATGCTAAATGTATGTTAGCAATAGCATTGCCATCCATCTCATTCCATTTTGCATCATCAGTGATCTCCGCGGGTCGATCCTCAATTGCTGCCAAGCAATTGTCTTTCCTTAAGATTGCCTTGATTCTCATTTTTCACAGTGAGAAATTGCTCCCATTAAATCTCTCAATCTCATACTTTGTTACCATTGTATTCACCGAGATCTATTCAGCTATCACTGTTTCACAGGTCTGTAACGTATATAGAAATAGTATCGTGTGAATAATACTTCACTAAGTAAGTTCACAAGAAAGATTGGAGGGGTCACAAACGGTCCCGCTTAAAACCCAATCTTCTTAGACAGAACTTCCTAAACTGTATTTAATCACCGCACTGACTTTCTATATAGGTGAATAGTGCCGTATAGGTGAATAGTACCCCCGTATAGGTGAATAACTTTGTGTATTATCAACACCAACCAAAAGGCTCTGATACCACTGTTAGGATGCTGGCATGCAAACCCGACAAGATAAAAGATAAGAGACAGGATAAAATGAGAAATGGAACACACAAGAATTTACGTGGTTCACCCAATTGGGCTACGTCCACGGACAAGTATAGAAGGATTTTACTAAGTAATATGCGAATTACAACCTCTCTCAAATAATAGGAGAACAACTAAGAATCTCTCTATTATTAGGAGAAAACACCTCACTTACTCTATCACAAATACCTCATAATTTTGTAGGATTACTCTCTCTTTACTCTCTTCTTCTTCTCTCTATTTTGGTGTGTATATAGGCTTGAATGCATTGCCTATTTATAGGCAAGAGTGAGGTATAATGGTCATAAATTTAGGAGGAATATATGCCTAACAACTCATCCTCCACTTATACTCCATTAATTATACCAACTCATCCTCCACCAATTACAACTCATCTCCCACTCATCTCCCACTCAATCCCATTAATTATGCCACCTAATTACATGACTTTACATTGCGCTCATCTTTGAGCAACCTAGAAATAGCTTCTCTCTCCTCAACTACACGTTCAGCTTCCTTCCTTAGCTCTTCTCTTTTCTCATGAATCAACTCCCAGTCAATTTCCAATTTATCCTTCTCAAATTTCAGTCTGTCTTCCTCAGTCATAAGTCCTAGTTTCTGAGCGCTAAGAGTGTCAACTTCTTCTTTAAGTTTCATCTCTAAAACTGCTAACTCATTTGTTTCACTTATCATGGTCTGTAGTTTTTCCTTTGCACAATCAACTTGTTTCCTTTTGACTTCCAAAGAGTCCAAGGACTTCTGAAGATCTAGCATTGTTTTGTTAATATCTTCTCTTTCTTTCAGCAGAAGAGCTCCTTTCAATTCAATATCCTTCTCAACAACGTCCTCCCTCTGCTTAAGATCAACCTCCCTCAATTCCCAAGCCCATCTCTTGGCCTCGATCTCATCTTCAACCAATTGGCGTTTCATCTCCAACTCTGCTTCAAATTCTGAATTCCTTGTTCTCACAACATTCTCATGATTGGCAACAACTTTTTCAATTTCAATCTGCCTTTTGCCAAACAAATTTCAAAATAATAGTCCAGTGAGAGAGAAATGGTAAGAGGACTGAAAATGGCAATAAATTCCAACATTTACAGCAAAAGAACTCACAGATTCCTTGCTGGCAAGCTTTTCCTGTAAAACAAGTAACTCTCGCTCTCTTTTTCTTAGTACAGCTTTCCTCTCAATAACAGCCTGCGTGCGCTCAAAAGAAAACGTAGATGAGTATAACAACATGAAAAATTAATATAATTCACACCAACAATAATATTTGAAAATACCAACCTCCTCTCTTTGAGACAAGGAAGCTGCAGTTAGCTCAAGATTGGATTTCTCATCATTCAGGGATCTAAGTTCCTTCTCAACATTTGCTTTTGAGACTTCAAGCACCTTTTCAAGTTGATTTAGCTCTTGACATTTACTGGCAACATATTCCTCCCTCTGGTTATATTTTAGTTTTTCTTTATTTTATTTTTTATGCTGTAGGGAGTAAGCTAAATAAAATGTTAAAAAATATTTTTTTTAATAAATTTTATTTTTATAAGTTTGTTAGAGATTTTAGTAACGGTAACGGTCCAAATTACTTTGAGTTTAAAAATACATTAAAATAAAATCTTTTTAGTTTTTTAAAAAATATTTTTAACATCAATACAATCAAAATATAAAAAAATAAATTTTAAAGAAACACAGTTTACACCATATTTCTGAGCAATGCAACATATATATATTTGAAAAAGCCAAAACCAATAAAGTGGGGCAATAAAAAAAAACCAATTAAATATAACTATATAAAAAAAATATTAAAATTATTAAAAAAAATAAAACACTTATTTATTCCATTTCAATACAATTAACTTTTTAAATAATTTTTTTATTAGAATACCCATAAATAAAATAATTTATATTTATACTATTTAAAATATTATTCTATTAATTTAACTCTTTAAAATAACAATTTTCATTAAATGCTCTAATAAAACACAGTTGAAAGCATTGCACTGTATTCTCTTGAATAGAAGAATAGCATATTTGGAAATGCAATTCAATTGTATTATAATTTTTTTTAAAATTTTTAGTTGAAATTAATTTTTTTTAATAATTTTAAATTATTTTAATATACTAATATTAAAAATAATTTTTTAAAAATAAAAAAATACCATTTTAATATATTTTTAAATAAAAAAATATTTTAAACCACAATTTCCAACACCACCTAATAACCAAGAAAAAAGAGCCAATCCGATGGGATGGATACAAGAATCTGACGCCAGGATAACAGTTGATTCCCCACGGGAGAAGCATTCAACTTTGGTGGCATATTTTACTTGTGTCATGCACAATTCTTCGATGACAGTGATCAATTCTATCACGAAGACACACAATGAATTTAACCAGAGAATGTGTAAATCATGATGCAATGCACTAAGACCAGTTCTTACGATGATTAACCTGCTAATCATGCATTTTTCTTGGGGTCTTGGAGTTTCTTCACTTCATAACACTCAAATCCAAAATCCAGGCTTGCTTTCACGTTTTCAGACCCTTTGTAACCCAAGAATAAAAAAAGTTGGAGGATCCCTTTGCAAGGATTTACAACAGGGAGGATGTTTAAGCAGGAAAGCTGTGCATCTACTGCAGGTCCCAGAAGAAAAGAAAAAAACAAAAACTTGAATTCCAATCACGAATTTAATGCTAACCCTAGAGTTTACATTAATCTCATCCTCTAAATATAATAATCGACAATATTGTGGAGTAAGTAAAGCATATCTTAGTTTATTGATGTGGATCAGAAATGATTTGGTTACTTCATTATTTTTTATTTTTCCCTTTTTATTTTTTTGGGATTCGGAAATCTGATTGCATGGAAGGAAAAAACAGAAATTTAATACAGGTTGTGGAGTCAACCAAAAAAAATAAATAATAATAAATAAATTGATGCCCCCACATGCTAAATCATACAACTACTTTCTGGATAATTTATTAGGTAAGATTATTTTACTGGAAACCACATGAGAATGCCGTACTATTTGTTTTCTAGTGTCTTTTTTTTAATATTTATTTTTAAAAGTTATTAAATTAATATTTATTTTAAGTATATTTTAATAATTTTAATTTTTAATATTAACATGCTAGCACTACAAAGATCTAGCTAAAGATAAAGATGGAAAGGTTGTTGAAAAGGAATGACCTTTTCAATCGAATATAAAAAAAATTTCAGTAGATATTTTAATTTTAATTTAATGAATCAAAAAACAAAAACTATTTTAAGATTCTGTCAAAATCACATGCTTTGGAATTAATCCAATGGGTAAGAACAAAAGGTGGAGGTGCTTTTTAAATGCATGCATAGATTTCAATAATTTATGCTTTTAGTCTAAAATGCCGTCTGTCTATATCTATCCAAATGATGCATTCCATGTCTTACATGTCAAAATAATATATAGCAGTGTTAAATCTATATATTGAATAAAATAATTTATAGTAATTTATAATATTTTGTGAAGAAATATATAGTGTTTTTATTATATGATTTAATTTTTTTATTAATAAAAAAATTACAAAACTAAATTTTTTACCAGATTAATATTAAAAAAAAATCAACAAAGATAATTTTGAAAGGAAAAAACCTATGAGGAAAAACGTTGTAGCAATTGACAATGTTTTGTGAGAAAAATTACAGTGTTTTTCCAATAAAATAAAATAAAAACATATTTAAAAAAATATTATAGCAATCCACAGTGTTTTGTGAGAAAAACTACAATGCTTTCTTCATATGATTTAGCTTTATTGTAATTATAATTCTTAACCAACTCAATATTCAAAAAGAAATTCATAAAGATAATTTTGAAAAAAAATCATATAGAAAACACTGCAATAATTCATGGTATTTTTAATAATTTTTTTTTAAAACTAAATTCTTAATCAATTTAATATTAAAAAAAATTTGACAAAGAAAAAAAATAAAAAACACATAAAAAAATGAAAAAAATCATGTTGGAAATACTGTCACAACGTTTTGTGATGAAAGCCATAGTGCTTCCCCACATGATTTAGCCTTATTTGCAATGACTTGTAATTATAATTTCCAAACAGTTTAATATTAAAAAAATTAAAATTGACAAAAATAATTTTAAAAAAATTATAAGAAAAAAAACCATATAAAGAGACACCGTAGCAATTTATAATGTTTTGTAAAGAAAGCTATAATACTTCCCCCACATGATTAAACTTTATTACAAATTTAAATTATAACCAACTCAATATTTTTAAAAAATCAATGAATATAATTTTGAAAAAAAAATAATAACAAAAAATAAAACACACAAAAGAAACTGAAAAAAACCATATGAGAAAAAACTGTATCAATCTATAGTGTTTTATAGAAAAAAACTTGTATTTATTTATAATTGCAATTCTTAACCAGCTTAACATATAAAAAATAAAATCAACAAAGATAAGTTTAGGAAAAAACATAACAAAACAGAAAAAACTATGTGGAAAAAATACTGTAACAATCTACAATAATTTGTGAGGAAAGTCACAGTACTTTTGTCATATATTGTAACTGTAATTTTTAATCAATTTAATATTAAAAAATAAAATAAAAAAATAATTTCAGAGAAAATCATAAAAAAATAATGCAAAAAAAACATTGTAGCAATCAACAATGTTTTAAAGAAAAAATTACAAAACTAAAATATTAAAAAATAAAATCAATAAATAAAATTTTGTAAATTAAAAAAATTATGTGAGAAAACACTGCAGAAATCCATAATATTTTAAAAAAATTTAAAAATAAAATTTTTAATTAGCATAATATTTAAAAAATAAAATTAATAAAAATAATTTTGATAAAAAATAAATGAAACAAAAAACAAAGGAAAGTTGAAAAAAAAAAGTGATTTTGAAAAAAAAAAGAAAAAAAAGAAAAAAGGTGAAAGTTGGGGTAAAAAAAAGCATTATAAATTATTATTATAATTCATAATAATTTTGGTGTGGGGGAAGGTGATTGCTCCGTGCTATTTAGAGTACTGTATAATAATTTTTATAATTGATGGTTTAGATAGGACAATCATGATAAGACTAATATTATTATAATTAGTACTTAGTTTTTAATTTTATTGATATTATAATCAATGCATTAAAATTTTAATGATAATAGAAGGTGAGGAAGGTTGTTTTGTTGCATGAAATAGTTTTTTTTATTTAAAAATATATTAAATTAATTTTTTTAAATTAATTTTTAATATTAAATACAATAAATTTTAAACAAGAAGGGTACACGTCAACAGACAGATCTTACGTGAGCCATGACGATTGAGGACACTGGACTCTGTTCCGTCCCATGCATGCCTAGCAACATCGCAATTCCCTCCTCCTTTTCCTTTCCTGCAACACCACTAATATATCCAATTATTCAACAACACTGCAAGCATCACTTTCTCTCTGAAACTGTGGTTCCATTCCGTGTCTTAAACTCTTAACACTGAGGGAGAGACCTCAAAAACTCTGAAATGGAACATTAAGAAACACAGGCAGTTCATTGGCTGACACCAAAAGGGGTAATTTTTATTTTTTGGCTTATAAAATTTGGGGTTTGGTGCAATTTTCATGTTAGTCTTCTTATTCTTTTAAATGTTATCCAGGTGTGTCATACTGCTGGTTGAATGAATGCAACCTGAGTTCTTTTATTTCTTATGAACTCAGGATTGACTGACAAGCTTGTTTTATTTAATTTAATTATTTTAATTATGATGATAAGGTTCGATTTTTTAAAATACCTTTAGCAAGACTTGTTTGTTAAATATTTTTGAGGATCTTACATTGTCTGTTGGTCATTAAGAAGTACTATTTTATCGTGTATTAAACGTAGACTTTTTTTTTTTTGCACCAAAAAGAAACGGTAATGAACTAATGATGAAGTTTTTATCTTTTCGTAGGATTACTTCTCTAGCTTTTATTTCTCCTTTCTTGCTTTTTTATGATCACATTTTCTTTAATCTTTAGTTCTTTGTGAGTGATGGTACTTATCATTGTGGGGTGTGTGTGAGAAATGCTTCTTCTTCTTCACTTCTTCTTCTTCATTAAAAAGTCACTGATAATTGACAACTAGATATTGTTAGATGGTTTTAAAGATTTGATTAATTGATGATTTTTCTTGTAAGACAGAGCATTGTTTTCTTACATTGTATGCCAAAGCAGGAGTTGAAAAGTAAGCAGGAAAGGAAAGATAATGGAAGACCTGTGGACGTTGTTTTGCGGGGAATCTGTCAATTCGGATACAAGTGGAAAGCCGTCTGGTTCTAGCTTGGTATTTCAACCAACTTCATGTATCAATCACGCGCTGATCATTTGCTTCGATGTTTTGCTTCTAATCGTGCTCTTATTCACTTTCATGCGAAAATCTTCAGCATCTTCAAAAATATATAAAATAACACCTCGATTTAGAGGCTATTCGAGTCTGCAGATAGTTTCTGTTATACTCAATGGTGGTATCGGATTTGTGTACTTGTGCTTGGGCATATGGATCCTGGAAGAGAAGTTGAGGAAAAACCAGACTGCCTTGCCATTGAGAAGTTGGTTAGTGGTGCTGTTTCAGGGATTTACATGGCTTTTGGTGGGTTTGACCATAAGCCTTGGAGGGAAGCATCTTCAAAGAACGCCATTGCGGCTATTGTCCATTCTTGCTTCCTTGCTTGCTGGTATTGTCTGTGCTTTGTCCATATACAGCGCCATCTTAGGTGAAGGAATGTTGGTTAAGATAGCTTTGGATGTCCTCTCCTTTCCAGGAACAATATTGTTCTTGTTATGTGTTTACAAGGTTTATAAACACGAAGGGAATGAAGAAAGGGACCTGTATGCTCCGTTGAATGGTGTAAGTAAAATCGATTCCGTCGACCAAGTTACTCCATTTGCTAAAGCAGGATTCTTCAACAAAATGTCATTTTGGTGGTTGAATCCACTGATGAGAAAGGGTAAGGAGAAAACTCTAGAGGATGAGGATATACCAAAGTTGCGAGAGGCAGAACGAGCAGAAAGCTGTTATATGGAGTTTTTGGAGCAACTGAACAAACAAAAACAAGCTGAATCATCGCAGCCATCTCTCTTGTGGACAATTGTATTTTGCCACTGGAAAGACATTGTAATTTCAGGATTCTTTGCCATGCTAAAGATACTTACTTTGTCAGCTGGGCCTCTGCTTCTGAATGCCTTCATTTTGGTTGCTGAAGGAAAAACAGGTTTTAAATATGAAGGTTATGTACTGGTTCTGACGCTCTTATTTTCAAAGAGCTTAGAGTCCTTATCACAAAGACAATGGTATTTTAGGAGCAGGCTTGTTGGTTTGAAAGTCAGGTCGTTGCTCACGGCTACAATATATAAGAAGCAACAGAGGTTATCCAATGTTGGTAGGTTGATGCACTCGGGTGGTGAGATCATGAACTATGTTACTGTGGATGCTTACAGGATAGGCGAGTTTCCCTTCTGGTTTCATCAGACATGGACAACAAGCTTTCAGCTTTGTCTCTCTCTTGTAATTCTTTTCCGCGCAGTGGGGCTAGCAACACTTGCTGCCGTAGTGGTTATAATAATTACTGTGCTATGCAACACTCCACTTGCAAAGTTACAGCATAAGTTTCAGTCTAAGCTTATGGTGGCACAAGATGCGAGATTGAAGGCTTGTAATGAGGCTCTGGTTAACATGAAGGTATTGAAATTATATGCTTGGGAAACGCATTTTAAGAATGCCATAGAAAATTTGAGAAATGTAGAGTATAAATGGTTGTCAGCAGTGCAAACGCGCAAAGCGTATAATGGTTTTCTCTTCTGGTCTTCTCCTGTTTTGGTCTCTGCTGCTACCTTTGGAGCATGCTATTTCCTGAAAATTCCTCTGCATGCTAATAATGTTTTCACTTTTGTGGCGACTTTGCGTCTTGTTCAAGACCCAATTAGATTAATCCCTGATGTTATTGGAGTGGTTATTCAAGCAAAGGTAGCTTTTGCACGTATTGTGAAGTTTCTTGAAGCTCCAGAGTTGCAGAACGGAAATGTTCGGCACAAGCGCAACATGGGGAGTGTGGACCATGCTGTTTTAATCAAGTCAGCTAACTTTTCATGGGAAGAGAATTTTTCAAAGCCTACATTGAGAAATGTGAGTTTTGGAATTCGGCCTGGTGAAAAGGTGGCCATATGTGGAGAAGTTGGCTCTGGCAAGTCAACCCTTTTAGCAGCAATTCTTGGAGAAGTTCCACATACACAGGGAACTGTGAGTGTATCCTTTTAGAACGTCCAGTTTAATCTTCTTAAATGTATCTTGCCATGCTCTTCCAGTCCTTAACTTTTTGGAGTTTCTTAAGAACAAATGTGCCTTAATGTAAATTTTATTTCCTGTTTCATAAGTAAGCCTTTTTTTGGTTATGACCTGCAGATTCAGGTTTGTGGTAGGATTGCCTATGTTTCGCAAACAGCTTGGATCCAGACGGGATCGATACAAGAGAACATTTTATTCGGTTCGGAAATGGATAGGCAACGATACCATGACACACTTGAGCGATGCTCTTTGGTAAAGGACCTTGAGTTGCTTCCTTATGGTGATCTTACTGAAATAGGTGAAAGAGGAGTCAATCTGAGTGGTGGTCAAAAGCAGCGAATTCAACTTGCCCGGGCTCTCTATCAGAATGCAGATATATATCTCTTGGATGATCCATTCAGCGCTGTGGATGCACACACAGCTACAAGTTTATTCAATGTAATCAAATTTTCCTGATAGAAACCTCTGTCTCCACTCTTAGTTGCTAGCCTTCCCTCAATTCTAACTTGATTCTTTACAGGAATATATCATGGGAGCACTTTCAAGGAAAACAGTCTTGCTTGTGACTCATCAAGTTGATTTCCTGCCAGCATTTGACTCTGTTATGGTTCGTATCCTTTGATTCAATCACTTGTAGGAAATAATTTGTTGCTACAATTCTATGGCTGATAAAACTTCATTTTCAAGTTAATGCAATTTTTCCATAAAATTTGTTTGTTAAAGCTTTCACGAAAAAATTATCTTGAGACATCTTATCTTTGTAAACAGTTGATGTCAGATGGAGAAATCCTACAAGCCGCTCCATATCATCAGTTATTGTCGTCAAGCCAAGAATTTCTGGACCTTGTCAATGCACACAAAGAAACAGCTGGTTCTGAAAGGCATACCGAGGTTGATGCTCCGCAGAGACAGGGATCATCTGTTAGGGAGATCAAGAAGAGTTATGTAGAGGGTCAGATTAAAACCTCTCAAGGAGATCAACTGATTCAGCAGGCAGAAAAGGAAGTGGGAGACACAGGGTTTAAGCCTTATGTGCAGTATCTAAATCAAAACAAAGGATACTTGTACTTCTCCATTGCTGCTTTCAGTCACCTGTTGTTTGTCATTGGTCAGATAACACAGAACTCTTGGATGGCAGCTAATGTTGATGATCCTCATGTCAGCACATTGCGTTTAATTGCGGTCTATCTGTGTATCGGAGTTACCTCAACACTTTTCTTGCTATGTAGATCAATCTCTATAGTTGTTTTGGGTCTTCAATCATCGAAGTCATTATTTTCCCAGCTACTAAATTCTCTTTTTCGTGCACCCATGTCTTTCTATGACTCCACACCTCTTGGAAGAATACTGAGTCGGGTACGCGTCTCACCCAGAAAATGTTGTTTCCTTCATGAGGAATGATGTGTAACTGTTGATCTGGAACTGTTTTTATTTTATGTCTCATAGGTCACGTCAGATTTGAGCATTGTCGATCTTGATGTTCCATTCACTTTGATCTTGGCCGTTGGTATAACCACAAATGCTTATAGTAACCTGGGAGTACTGGCTGTTGTGACCTGGCAAGTCCTGTTTGTCTCCATACCAATGGTTTATTTGGCTATTCGCTTACAGGTAATTATGTTATCCTCTTACATGAGTGGTTTGGAATTGTGAGAAGCTTGGCAATGGCCCAATCTAAATAATTGAGGCTTCAAGAATAATAATTATAAAAAAAGGCTAAAAACAATTCTTACAAGGAGCTATTCAATTCACCCGAACTGCCTGGAGTGTGGTTCTTCCGAAACCACAGGATAACGTCTCCTCTACATTTTTAAAAAGAATTCCTTACAACGTGTGACCATGTAATAAGTTCAATGCAATGAAACGTAACTAATCATTTTTTATAGAATAATTTCATGTTTAATGTCTTAAATTGCCACATGTAGGAATGTAGATTGTTTTTAAAGGCTAGAAGTTTTCTTGCAGTGAGCTTCAAATTGACCAAACTGCCTGGAGTTTGTAATTCTTCTGAAACTGGTTATCTTCCCAACGATTTTTTAGAACAACTTTCTTACTACCTGTGAAGGATTAATGCAATGTAACACAAGTAATCATCGTGTACAATTTAACACTTGAACTTTCAATTGTATTAGTACTGTTTATATGATAGGTAAACAATTTAACAAATCAAGGCATGTATAGTGTACAAATTCATGAGGGAAATCTTGTTGTCAAGCTGAGAACAAATCTAAGGATTACAGTAGTATTGGCATAACTTCTACAAGAATGGACGCCTCAGTTAGTCTAACAAAGGTGAACTGCTCAAATATAATGCATAAATTGATTATATGGCTGGAAGTGGCAGTATGCTGTTATGATCTCCTTCTTTTGAGGACCACTACCATTGAAGATGATTTTACGTTTATAAAGTGGATTTAAGGATTGTCTCATTCTTATCTGCAGGCATATTACTTTGCCTCTGCTAAGGAATTGATGCGGATCAATGGCACAACCAAGTCTTTAGTGTCAAATCATCTGGCTGAATCTGTAGCAGGAGCCATGACCATAAGGGCCTTTGAGGAGGAAGAACGTTTTTTCGCAAAAACCCTAAACCTCATTGACATAAATGCTAGTCCTTTCTTCCACAATTTTGCTGCAAATGAGTGGTTGATTCAACGGCTTGAAATATTTAGTGCAACTGTTCTTGCCTCTGCAGCACTCTGCATGGTTTTACTACCTCCTGGAACTTTTAACTCTGGTGAGCATTTATGCTTTACTTTTCTTCAACTTTTTTTGAACACATAATATTACGAGCTTCCCAATTCTGACTCGTTGTAATACTTACTTCCATTACTGTAGGATTGATTGGAATGGCACTTTCTTATGGACTTTCATTAAATATGTCGCTGGTGTTTTCGATTCAAAACCAGTGCACATTAGCAAATTACATCATTTCTGTTGAAAGGCTTAATCAATACATGCACATACCAAGTGAAGCCCCCGAGGTGATTAAAGATAACCGACCTCCATCGAATTGGCCAGAAAAGGGTAAAGTGGATATTTGTGATTTGCAGGTTAGTCTTACTCCTATGATTTATTGGTGTTTAATGAGACAATTGGTGAAGGCTAGCAGACTGAAAAAGTTTAGTATCAAACAGATTAGATACAGGCCTGACGCACCACTAGTTCTTCGAGGAATCAGTTGCACATTTGAAGGAGGGCACAAGATTGGAATTGTTGGTCGAACCGGCAGTGGGAAGACAACACTTATAGGTGCTCTATTTCGACTTGTAGAACCAGCTGGAGGAAAGATCATCGTAGATGGAATTGACATCTCTAAGATTGGACTTCATGATCTGCGGTCACGACTCGGAATAATACCTCAAGATCCTACTCTCTTTAACGGGACTGTGAGATACAATTTGGACCCCCTATCCCAGCATACTGACCAGGAGATATGGGAGGTAACTTTTCCAGTTCATTTGACATTTTAATCTAGTAATCATTGTCTATAAACCAGCGGAACTGTTGTTTTCTACCTTCATGATTTCTAACTTGAAAGTTTGTTCCTTATTTTCAAGGTTCTCGGAAAGTGTCAGCTTCGAGAGGCTGTACAGGAGAAAGAGCAGGGTCTAGATTCTTTAGGTATGCTTTCTTCCCCTACATGGAAAATAATGAGTGTATGCTTTCGATTGTAATAGTCAGGGAATGATTAACAACCTGCTTCACAGTTGTGGAAGATGGATCGAATTGGAGCATGGGGCAGAGACAATTATTTTGCTTGGGCCGTGCCCTTCTGAGGAGGAGTAGGGTTCTGGTGCTTGATGAAGCAACCGCATCAATTGATAATGCCACTGACTTGGTTTTGCAAAAGACTATTCGGACTGAATTTTCAGATTGCACTGTAATCACAGTAGCTCACAGGATACCAACTGTGATGGATTGCACAATGGTACTTTCCATTAGCGATGGTAAGTTTCATTTCTTCAATTCTTATCTAAAAAATGCACTTGTCTGTATCCTGCACATCGTGACTTTGCGGATTTGCACTGATTTGTCGCCACTCCAAGATAATCTCATGTAGCTGATCATTCATCCATGCCATCCAACATCTTAGCAGAGGCTTATTTTTCTGGAGTGACCCCAAAATACCAGAGCTATAAGGCGATCTATTGCCAAACCTTGGTTTCCATTTGAAAAAGAAGAAGACAAAAACACAGCCTAACACTTAAGAACGAGAGACGACTGTAGCTGCAACTTTATGTACATAAATCTCAACAGAAATTCCAAGATGTATCACTGAGCTGTTTTTGTTCTATTTCAGGAAAACTAGTGGAGTTCGACGAGCCGGAGAAGTTAATGAAGATGGAAGGTTCACTTTTTGGACAACTTGTGAAGGAGTACTGGTCTCATTTACACGCTGCAGAATCACATTGAAGCTGAATATTATTTATCGTGTATCGCACTTCTAATTTCACCCAAGCTTTGCAGCAAGGAAAAGGATGCTAGGACCAGGTAGGAAGTATGATGTATGATATTGCAACAATATTACAGGGCTAGAGAGGAAAAATGGAGAAGAGGAATATCAGTTCCTATCCTTAGTTTTGCACCTTTATTCAAACATCAAGCCTGCTAATATCTACTGGGAAATTGATTTGCAACCAGGATGATGGATGCATGTAAATCAGTGGATGCAAATTATTTTAATAGCAATAGTTTTTTTTTGGCAATGCTATTTTCTTTATTAGAAGTTTCTAAGCGATATGCTGCAGACATGTGCACAAATAACAACCTTTTTTATTTATTTATTCAATAGTAACCTTATTTTTAGATTAGTTTTCGATTCAATTGAGACAAAATCCCTTCCAGTAATTTTAAAATTACATTTTTATATTATTTTCATGTATTTAAAAAGAAATTCATAAATTTTCATAGCTATTGACCTCAAAATATAAACTTACGAAATTAGGGAGCATGGTTAATCTCCTTAACTATTATATCCACCTATGCCCATGGGGATTATGAACTTAGCAACATGATCATATATGGTAGCAAGTTACTAGTTAATAATATATACCAAATATAAGAAAATTGTAAAATTAATGAGATGGGAATATTAAGCTGTACATAAAAAAATTGGCAAACCTCAAATATACCATAAACTATAAGGGTAATATCAATTTACCTTAAAATTAATTTTTATGTCAATTTTATTTTTGAAGTATTTTGATTTCACAATTAAGAACTTTTAGAGAGAATAAGAGAAATCTTTTAAGTAAGAGAACATTAAATCAATTTTCTTAGAGTATGTTTGTATATGCTTGTTAAAGTATTTGCAGCCAAATTGTTAAAATAAATTCCAAATTGTCCTAAAACATAACTTATAATTATAATAAATTCTCCACTCATATGGATTGGTGAGGTAAAGGGAAATTTTTTATACTGAAATTGTCGTTTAGGGTAGACTGACAATTGATGAAGGCAAGCAGGGCTGAAAAGATTCATATGAAACAGATTAGAAATATACCTGACGCACCACTAGTTCTTCGAGGGATTAGTTTGGTATTGTTGGTCGAACTGGAAGTGGAAACACTACCCTTATCGGTGATCTATTTCGGCTGGTGGCACCAGAGGGAGGAAAGACTGTAGTGGATGGCGCTGACATTTCTGAGATCGGACTTGATGATTTGAGGTCACGATTTGGAATAATACCTCAAGATCCTACTCTCTCTAAAGGGACAGTGGGATGCATTTTGGACCCCTTTTCTCAGCATACTGACCAGGAGACGTGGAAGGTGCTTTCCAATTCTTGCTCATACATAGTTTTTGATCTGCATATAATCATCATCTAACCAATGGATGAAAAACACTTTCTACCCCCATGCTTTTTGTACTTGTATTAGTACAAGTAGGTCGTCTAGTATTGCAACAATACTGCAGGTCTAGGGAGTGAGAAATGTGGAGGAGGAACTGAAGTTCCTAACATCAGTTTAGAACTAGATTCAAATATCAAGTTCCGCAAATTCTTCTTGGCAATTCAATGAAATTGCAAGAGCATCAGGTTGCAGGCCTGTTGCCACTCCACTGTGATTTCCCTGTATCTATCCACACTCCTGCAGGTAACTCCTTAGTGTGGATATATACTGGGAAATCACACTTTCAAAATCATCAGTGATAACTATCATCAGGAGTTGAATCCAGGAGCTCTATGAAGAATGCAAAAGGTGGTGCTCCTGAAACTTGAACTATAGGCTTTTTGCTTCCTTCCTCTTTTGCTGCTGCTTTTGTCCTGAAAAATGATGCAGAAGCTGTAGATTCTGATAGCGTAAAAGCATGTTCCTCTGTTTTCCAATGATGAATGCTGAAGCAAAAGGAGAGCATGCTTGATCAAGACCAGAGACCAAAGACGGATGCATTTATCAATCATCAAAGCCCATTGACAAGGAATTGGACAACTTGGGATACATCAAAAGAATTTTATTTTTTATTTTTAAAAAAAGAAGAGCGTATACTCAGAATGAGGATATAGAATGAACACCATGCAAGTCCTATGAGATATTCCCATGAATAAACAGTGAGACCATTCAAAAGATGAAATGATCACTTTCATTTTCTTTATGGTCCTCCAAGAGTAGCGTTTTCTATATCCTCTCTGCTCAATGCGTTACTGAATCTCCTCTCCACATCCTTTTCAAGATTCCCTGGTCCATTCTTCAAGTACCTGCATCACAAGATACAGTCTGTTTAGCCAAGCAATAAATCTAAAAGGATGACAGTGTAACTGAGTATAAGACTTATTTCCTCCCTTTTACGTCAAATTAGCATTTCAGAATCCATCTCCAACGGTAAAATCTAACTACCCTGGATAAACAATGATATCTTAATTTGTGCAAATTGATAAATTGATTGATTAGTCCAAGCAGGTTGAGAATTCAAAATTTGAATAGCGAGGGAGAATAGGGAAGAGTGAACTCTCAGGCAAGCTGCAGAACCAATAAAACCTTGTTTCCCACTTGAAGTTATCCAGCTTTCTCCACCATTCCTTTCCTTTTATTGAATCCCAACCAAGATTCAATGAGCACAATGTCATCATTGCATTGGTCTTACTCTTGAATAGGTGCCATCATCTTCATATTTTAGAAGAATGATGGTAGAGAAACTTCAATTGTACATAGTTCAAAGAAGGTCTGCACAAACCATTACAATAGTAAAAAAATACATATATAAACCATGGAAGCTGCTGTTTAAAATGAGAAATCATCTTCTTAAAGAACAGAACATGATCTGAAAACCATAGCTTATGTCCCAAATTTCAGAAAGGCACTGCCTAGCCCAAACTGAATCAATCTGCAGGCTATGAGCCTATGAGCTAGTCCCAAATTTCTGCACCAATGACATTAGACCCATTGATATTTGCTGGACAGGGCTAACCTTTCTGTTAACTCTCCTATTGTCATTGATCACACGACCTCCAACTTCCCACATATTGGTACCAATTTCCTTCACGCAACAACTAATCCATCTTGACTTTTGATCATGCTTAAATACTTTTATTTACATGATCTATTAGCATGAAACTGTTTTTCTATATGATCATGAAGAAGAAGCTTGTGATGGTCCCATAACTTCTCTGCATTGTGTAGGTATATGCCATGCAATCATCTATCTAACTCCATCTCCAGTAGCACTGTACCTTTCAATTCCTGCACACACTATTTATCCAAAGCAACACAAACTCATCACGTTTATGTATCTCTGTCATGAATTATTCCCTAGCTACTTCCACTGAAAAGTGAATAGATACTCTTACAATTGCTAATTCTGAAACTCTAATTTATACATAGCTGCAGCATTTCTGATCTTATCAAACCAACTACAATTTATTAATTCAAATCGTCCATAAACTACTAATATTTTGATAACATTGCTCCACACCATATTATTCTTCTTCCCCAAATGCAAACCTCATATGAGCACAAACCTCTTGACACACTTGCTAGATTACTTCTCTAGTGTACAACATGACTAATTGAGGAAATATGGATGTGCTCTTTTTTTGGATAAAATGGAAGGGTATTAACACTGATTCTTCAGCCTTTTGCTGGTCTAGAAAGGTTATCGTTACATCAACCAAAATTATCATATCATAGAAGCTCATCTATTCATCGAACCTCACTAAATCCGGAGATTCAAACTAGTTGGGATCAGCTAGATCCTTTTTATCAATTCTTTCTGAGCAGCAGAGTTCCCATCGCTAACAAGAATAATCTCACTTCCATCATTATACAAATATTTTCAATCGGGATTTGTGTAGCCAAAGATTGACAAACAAACTTCGAGCAATAGCTATAACAAAGCACACTTGATTTGTCAGATCACAGCAAACGCCATTAAAACTCTCCAGCATAATTTAATGGAAGCTATGATACATCTAACAACAATATTATCTGTTGTTCACTAATTCAAATCACCAATTTTTCCTTGCCAGCTCAAGTTTCCTTCTTTTCTAAAAATTCCAAATTACATGGAGAAACCACTCAACCTAATAATAAAAATAAATCCAAATAATGAACATAATGCAAAAACACAGTAATCATTCACATTAAAAGATAACTCAAACAGACTACATCATGACCACACCAGTTGCAATTCACCAAACCACAATGATCGTATGCAAAGTTGAAAACTTGACAGCAATTACTCACATACACTACAAACAAAACAACAAAAACCCATATGGTAAAACAAGAATAAAGAACCAAACTTTACCTTATATAAAGATCAGTGACATCAAGTGATAACTGAGCATGCCAATCAGGTTTCTTAACAAACCAAATAGCACGGCTCTCCTTGCTTTGGTAAAACCCCAAAACCTTCAACCAAGCTTCAATGCAAGGCAAACTATGAGAGTACAAAGGCTTTTTCTTGTCAGGGAGTGTTTGTAGCCACTCATCTCCTGTTGATGATATCTCCTCTGCTTCTGATGATTTTAAAGAAACTATTCTTTTGGGTTTTCTTGGAAACTTACATAGAGGATAAGGACATGAAGGACATTTAGAGAAAAAGGGATGGATGCAATGAGGGAAAGTGAGAGACTTTCGAAGCATGAGTAGAAGTTGAAGGGTGCGAGGAGAGGGGGACGTTAGAAGTGGCAAGGAAGCAAGAAATGGTGGTCATGTTTTTGTTCTATTTCGGGTCCTAAACTTATGGATTCATTTTTTGTTGGGATGGATTGGAGAGGGAAGGTTTTGGTGAAGCTTGGAGGGTGTAGGGTGGAGAGACTGTCTTCCTCTTTGGAGCTAAAGGGATGATTAGAAGAATAACAGTGATAGTTTTTTAGAGTGATTTTTGTTTTTAAATATATTAAAATAATATATTTTTTTATTTTAAAAAATTATTTTTAATATTTTTTTTTTGCAAACTTCTGTTTGTTCATAAAGAGAAATTTCAAGGTACGGACAAGGGGCTTATTCTTAAAGTTTAATGTGTGGATATTTGGACCGGGTTTGTAATCAAATTATATAAAATAATTGATACGATGAAACTTAATTAAAACCTTCTTAATCTGCCCAATCTCATATTCAATTCAAACTTGATTGGATATAACTAAAATAAATATTATTTTTTTATCTTTATTTAAAAAATGAAAAAAATCACATTTATGAATTAATGAAGGCGATGTTTATTTTTTTTTTGGTACTGTGTTTTTTAAAAAGTAATTTTTTTACTTTAAATTATTTTTTAAAAAAGTAGTTTATAATTTAAATTATTATTTTTTAATATTTTTGAATTGTTTTAATGAGTTATTTTAAAAATAAAAAATAAAAAAATATTATTTTAATATATTTTTAAATAAAAAATATTTTTAAAAATACCAATTATCACAATATCCAACGTTACTAAAATAATTTGTAAATTGAAGTAACTTCATAAGTTGTGAGGTAATGGAACTTCATAATATGAGCATCTCATTGGATTCCATATTGAATTATATGGAAATTGTTTTTGATAATGTTATTAAATTTGGTGTGATTTAGTTAGTTAATATGTTAACTTAGTTTCTTGCTTTGAATTGTATTTTAAATTAAATTGAGTTGGAGTTTACTTAATAAAATTTATTAATTTGTGATTTCATCAATTTAATAAAAAAGAATGAATATTTAAATTAAAACTATATTATTTTATTTTAAAAAATAATTTTTAAAAAATAATTTTAAATTGAAATTAAAAAAAAAAAAACGGATTTAAAGTCTTTGATCAACCAAAAAAAAAGGAAAACCCCGCCAAAAAATCCTCAAAATTTGCCCTTTCTATTGAATGATAGATGTTTAGCATATGGGAATTTGTTTAATGAGAAGTTTAATGGAGTTTTTAGGAGTGTTGATGAAGGGTTTGTTAGTAAATATATTCACTTTAGTTAAGTTGATTTGAAATGTGAAGTTAAGAGTGTTAATGACGAGTTTGAAATGCGTTTTAAGCTTTCTGGTGATTCTATTGTTTTAGGTTCTGTTCTTGTTTTTTTTGGTTTGTTGCATTTTTGTTTATTTTGATGTTTTAAAAGCATTTTTATAAAATTTAAATTTTTTATTTATTTTAAATTAATATATTTTTAGTATTTTTAAATCATTTTAATAGATTAATATTAAAAATAATTTTAAAAAATAAAAAAATTATTTCAATATATTTTAACATAAAAAATTATTTAAATTTTTTTTTAAATAAACGAGTCTTAAAATATTAGATGCGAGTAAAAAGCCTCTGGAAAGTACAAGTTATATGACTTGGACATGTTTTATAGGTTTAGTCAGAAATTCATGAATTCACAGACAGGTAGTTGTGAACAAAGCAAAATGGTTTTGGAAGATTTTGGTGGTGGAAGTGCTAAATTACATGCTAAGGCAGTCCAATTCTTTTATGAACGTATGTGAGCTTTCAAGGGAAGTTGAGAAAGACCAGAAAGAAAATTGCAGTGAGTTGTCTGAAGATGAGGTTCTTGACATGATATGGATTGAAATGGGTGAGTTTGTCTTCAGAAAATCCACACCTATTTGGCAAGATCTCTTGAGTTTTCTGTATAAAGAAGGTTGTGGGTCTTTGATTTCTCTTTTGGAAGGGTGATGGTGTTAAAGAAATATTTAAGATAATTTGTATAATTTTTTAATAAAAATTTTCTAAACTTGAAATTTGTATATAATTATATTATATTATATTTAATTTTTATCAAATATAATAGAAGTTATGAATCTCGTGATTTTTTTTATTAATAATGCTTTAGTATCTTGTGAAATAATCATATTAATTTAAAATTTAAAATTATTTTAATAAATATAATTTATATAATTTTTTAATAACTCAATTACATCTTTTATGGTTTCTTCATCTCTCCTTTTTATCGTGGATTTCACCCTCATGGAGTCACAAGTAAATTTGATGGTGTGAGTTTGGGTAAAGTTTCTAAGAAGATAGGAAATGAGGGTTGCAAACCAAAAATCAATTTGAGCTGCTCCCATGGACTTACTGGTTCTCAATCTGGGCACTTGCCATCTGGTAAGTGTGCTGTCACATGAGGTAGTAAAAGAAAGAAGAACAAAATTACAATTAAAATAATATTATATTACTTTTTTAATTTTTTTAACATAAAAAATCTAAAAAAACTTAAAAAACACTATTTTTAAGCTATTTTTTTTTTAATTTTAAGCCAATGATATTTTAGTTGCAGGGTTGGATATTTATTAGGTTATTTGATTAATTTTTATAGTTTATTTTAAATAAAAAATTATTATTTTGGATTAAAAAATTTGAATTTTTTTTTGGAGTTGACTCGGAGTCTCATTCAGTTTTTAATTAGGTCTATTAAATCACAAGTTAATTATTCAAGTTACTTAAATTTAATTAGTTTTTTTGAAGTTGCTTTTAGTTGGTTTTAAAAATACGGTAATAATTGTTTTTCAAAATATTTTTTATTTAAAAATAAATGAAAATAATATATTTTTTATTTTTAAAAATTATTTTTGATATTTATACATTAAAATAATTTAAAAATACTAAAAAAAATAATTTTAAACAAAAAAAACTAAAAATTCATGACACAAGGAAAAAAGAACCGTAATAACTATGAAATTCATAGGCTCCTTTCGATGGAATCGTCAAAGTGGAAACCAATTTCAGACTGACCAAAAAACAGTTCCTAAACCCCTTTGATTCCAGGAAACTCACTGAGGGACTTAAATGGTATCTGCCTAGACAGCCAAGTCAACACCGTCCTGGTCCTCCTATTTATAAATAGAGAAGACCTGTATAATCTTTAATAACCATGGTGCCGCGAAACAAGAATAGAAGAGTTTATGCAAACTAGGGCTTGGCCCAGCGGTGGAAGGAGCTTGTCTCCTTTCACTGTACCTGAGTTTGAGCCCTAGCGTGTACGCTTGTCACCCCCGCGGTGCCTTACATACCTATTGGGTTTGCAGGATATTCAGTGGGTCGTGGGGATTAGTCATGGTGCGCGCAAGCTGGCCCGGACACCTCACGTAAATTAAAAATAAAAAAAAGAATAGAAGACTTTATTGTACATTATTTTTGTCCAGAATTCTTCTATACTTCCAATGAGAACGGCAACAATTTCTTGCCCACAAACCACGGTGATCAGACTTTTCTACCAAGACAACTAGACACGCATGGTCCTCGGAAGCTATAAATTTGTACCGTCTCAACATTGTTGATACACAGAACAAGCTTGAGATCCAAAATGGCTTGCCAAGGAAAAGCTATCACCCTTCTTCTATCTATCTTAGCTGTCTCCTTATGCAAACCCTCAAATGGTGCAGGCATCGCCATCTATTGGGGTCAAAATGGCAATGAAGGCAGCTTAGCTGATACCTGTAACTCAGGAAACTATCAATTTGTGAACGTAGCTTTCCTATCTAGTTTCGGCAATGGCCAATCTCCAGTGCTGAACCTAGCAGGCCATTGTGACCCCAACGCCGGTACTTGCACCGGCATAAGTAATGACATTAGATCTTGTCAAAATCAAGGAATCAAAGTTCTACTTTCCATTGGAGGTGGCGCAGGCAGCTACTCCCTTTCATCGGCCGACGATGCAGGGCAAGTTGCAAACTATATCTGGAATAACTTCCTTGGTGGTCAGTCCAGCTCACGTCCGCTAGGCGATGCCATCTTAGACGGGGTTGATTTTGACATCGAGGCAGGTTCAGGCCAGTTCTGGGATGATCTTGCTAGGGCACTTAATGGCTTTAGCCAACAAAGGAAGGTATACTTAGCTGCAGCTCCGCAATGCATCATCCCTGATGCTAATCTGGACACTGCAATCAAAACTGGCCTATTTGATTACGTGTGGGTTCAATTCTATAACAATCGTCCATGTCAATACGTAAATGATGCTACCGGTCTCTTGAGTGCATGGAACCAGTGGATCACAGTTCAGTCCAATCAAATATTCCTGGGACTACCTGCTGCTCCCGAGGCAGCCCCCAGTGGTGGATTCATCCCAGCTGATGTGCTCATTTCTCAGGTCCTTCCATCTATCAAGGGTTCACCCAAGTATGGAGGCGTGATGCTCTGGAGCAAGCAGTATGACAATGGGTATAGTGCAGCTATAAAGGGCAGTGTCTAGATTTGTTTCAGCCTGCTCTTCCCCATGCTCTGTGCTCCTGATTCCTGAATAAATTTGATATATGTATATATATATGCCACAGCATGTTTGATCTAAAGAGTGTATGCGGAATCAAAATATCATGTTTACTTACATTTCAAGATAAATAAAACGAAATTATAGTTCCCTGACAAGGAAAATATAATCAATTTACCAGTGAATTCCTTACAGTGTTTTTTCTTTTTTCTTGTTTCTTTTTCATCAAGCTCAACGAAAGTCATGTGGTTGTGGAGTAACTTTATGCCTTGTAAGGTGTTTACAATATTTTATGAGTTGATTGAGAGTCTCCAAAACTCAACTGCGGTGTCTAAATTTTTCCACTCGATCCATGAATGCAAATCCCTTGATGTATTACTTTGCTGACATTTTCGAAGGCAAAATGTGAAAGACAGAAAAGTAGTCAGACAAATGAATATTGAATCAACGAGACTAAGGTTAGCAGAAATAAAACCCGGTTTAATGGAGGATGAGCAAGAATTGGAAATGAAATAATCAATTATTTGGATTAAAACTTACCGTTTCATTTAAATTAAACATCGGGTTATTTCCTTTTAAACCCACAATTTAATATCCCAAAAATACTAGATACTAAAATCTAGCAATAAATTAATCATTTGCTTTTAATCAAACTAAGAACTATTCTAAAATCTAAATAAGGTTTTTGCTATAACCCAAGCAATTTTATTATGAAAAAAACTATATAAATATAAATTAAATTTCAACAATATAAATCTAGCAACTTAGTTAATATTATGTTTACTTAAATTTCAAGCTAAATAAAACGAAATTACAGTTCCCTGACAAGGAAAATATATACAACGAAATTTATATAGTTGAAATAAATTCATTGCTATATATATATATATATATCAAACGTCACAGTTTTAGTTTTTTACTGTCAATATGTCAAACCATTTGCAACATAAAGACATAATCACAGAAAACCCAATCTCTTCATCTTCAAAGCCTGTCTATTTGCCTTTGCTTCGTCCTCAACTCTAAAAATCTTCTCAGCATGCAATGCGGAGAGAGAGAGATGCTAATAAGATGCAACCAAAGTTAGAGGTGCAAAGTCAACAGATCTTGGGTTCTGGGTAATATACGAAACCATTTGTTGTTCCAAGTTTCTCTTCAGTTTTCTGTTCTTCATTGCTTGATTCTTCCAAGTAAAACAGTATGATGATTATTAAATCATCAATGGATCTCTATTGTGGTTTTCTGACTTTTTTGATTTCTGGCTTTTTTAATAATTAATTCGTTGTCATTTAATTATGTGGGAAATTCATGTTTCCTAATTTAATTCTTTATCTGTTTTTCCCCAGTTTTGGGCAATCTAGTTTCAAAATATTTTCTGATCCAGCATACTTGTTCCAAGAAGCCATCAAAATTGCTCACTTCAATTGCTGGTTTTTGTTTATGCTACATAAGGGTGCGAAAGTAGTAACGTAATTCCTCTTTAATGGAACAATCTAAACACGAAAAAAAGGGATCTAAACTATTTTATTATAAGGAATTTATCATAATTTTAATTTTCATCTTCAGCCATAAAAGTTGTATTATGTAAAATATATCTAGTTTAATAATTTGTTATTGTTCAATATGTACATTTGATAAAAGAATAAAATGACTAAATATGACTGGGAATGCTTGAAGCTATTGGTAAAGCTTTGCATTATTTATTATTTATCTAATTTATGACCGGATTATTATATTAGATCGATTATTAAATCGGATTTAAAAATAATAATTTATATATTTTTTAAAAATTATATATGTATTAAATTTTATTAGTTATCAAAGCTTTAGTCATTTCAACTATAGTTATTATATTGTCAGATTTAGTTATAAAAATAGATAAATGGTTAATTTTAACAATGAATTGTTTAAAACAAAAGACATATATTCATCCAACATTTAATTTATATTTTTGAGATAAAAGGATGAATCTTGAATGTATTCTCCTATTTCTCTCATATAATTAGTAAGTAAATAATAGACTTTAAAAAATAATTATTATCTTATCTCAATTTTATACATAGCTTAATATTTTTTTTTCTTATATTATAACTATTCATTGATTAGCTTTTAAGAAATAAATTTAATATTTCTCTAAATTGGTCTTCGAGGCTGTGCATGGGAAATTATAGTTTTATAGCATTATTGGGATTTTTTTAAAATTAACTTGGAGTTTTTATCCAAAAAATTAAATTTGTTAGGTGTATTTGTAAGGTATTCACTTTTGTTTTCTATTTGATTGGAATTTGGTAGGTTTATTTGGTTGATTGTGTTTGAAATATTCAATACCTAACTGTTCTCTATAGAACTTCTAGAAGTTAGAAAAAAAAAAAAAAAAAAGAGGAGAGAGAATTCAAACACGTAGCCGCCCATCTAATCTGACTTATAAAGCTGACTTGTTATTAGATAATTTACAAGGTCAGATAAACTTTTTTTTTAAAAAAACAAGTTTTAAAAAATATCTACAGTTAGCGTGTTTTTAAGAAAAAATATATATAAAAACTCATATGATGTAAGCTTTATAAGTTAATAAATAATCTAAAAAATAAAAAAAATTATTTAACTAAAAAAATTTCAATATATAATATTTAAAAAAAATATTAAAATAATAAAATATTAAATTAAATCAAATCAATTTAAGTTAATATATAAAATTTATAATTCAGATAATAAAATTATAGTAATGTTATAGAAATTAAATAAAAAATATTAAAATTTAATTTTTATCTAATCTAATATTGAACAATAAAATTAAAAAATTAAAAAAATTAAAAAATTTAAAATAATCAGAGTTAACATGTTAAATATTAAACATTGATCATGTGATCAATATAACATAATAAAAAACAAAATAAAATAAGTTATGAAATTCAATTTCCAAACAATTCAATATTAAATGATAAAATTAAAAAAAATAATAACAAAATACACGAGTCAACTCAGTTTAACTCATTAAATTTTTTATTCAAATCATGAAATTGATATAACATCATAAAAAATAAATCAAAATAAATTATAAAGTTTAATTCTTCATCAACCTAAATAGTAAATCATAAAATAAAAAATAAAAAATTAATTCATAAAAAACTCGAAATAACTGGATTAATTCACACTAGTTAATCAAGTTATAAAATTAGAATAATTTTATAAAAAATAAATTAAAATAACTTTTAATAAATCTAATATTAAAATATAAAGCTGAAAGGAGGATCACTGTTCCCCTCCTCACAAATTCCTGTTACAGTTAGTTCTTGTTAATTGTTGCTGTATAAGTTAGAAGAGAAAGTGGTCACTTCATTATAGTCGTTGAACATGCATGTCTTCTCGTGTTCTGGCCCTTTCTCCTTGTAGTGATTTATCTCGTCCACGACAGTGACGTTTGAACATCAATCTTTATCCAGCTAACACCTAAATGCTCCTTGACTCAGCTAAGTTGCCTAGTTTTTTATTTTCTAAGCTAATTGATGATTTTCTAGCATAATTGAAGTCCTATATTGTTTTTTATTTCAATGGAAAAGATAGCACTGTGCTTTAGGAAACCATTATTATTAAACCCGTCTGTATTGATTCAGTAAATGGTTTTCGTTTGAAAAATATTTTAAAATAATATTATTTTAAATTTATTTAAGTTAATTAGAGTTAATATAATAAATTTATAAACAAAATTTTATATCGAGTTATTACTGAGATGGTTTATGTAATTAAACATAATGGTATGGGAGCTAGAATAATTAATAAAGTAACAGGTTAAATTATGTAACAGGTTAAATTATAAGTCAGTAACTATTTTTTAAGAAAATAATAATAAATTGGTCTGTTGGGTGTTTGATATTGAAAATTAATTAATTTTTTTATGTTTTTAATTTGTTTTAATATGCTGATATTAAAAATAAATTTTAATAAAATAAAAAATATTATTTTAATTTATTTATGAATAAAAAATATATTAAAAAATAATTACTAATATACTTTTAAACACTCCTGGTTCGAAAATCACACTCATTAATCTCTCGGCAATCTTTCATCGTCAACTTATAAACAACAAATATATTATTTTTCAATTAAAAATAAAAAATAACAATAAAATACTTCAATTAAAAACAAAAAAGCATTTCATTGGCATGTGAGGGAGTATTGGATATTATAAGAGTGTTGCATCTTGCACTATTTCTTCAAGTTAAAAGTTGATTGACAATTGATTTATATACAATAAGACTTTCGTGATTTTATTTTTATTTTATTTTGTATGTGTGGGAAAAGTTAGATACGTGGTTATTTGAATTTGAAGAAGACTAAATTAAAATTTAATTATGAAGTGAGAAGTGATGAGACAGAGAGGAAAGTCAAAAGCCTTCGGCAGCATTATTAGTCTTTCGTGATTTTATTTTTATTTTTATTTTTTTTGTTTTTTTTATTTTGTATGTGTGGGAAATGGTTATTTGAACTCGGAGAAACTAAATTAAAATTTAATTATGAAGTGAGAAGTGATGAGACAGGGAGGTAGGTCAAAAGCCTTCAGCAGCATTATTAGAGTATGATAAAAATATCATAGATATTATTTTTTAAAGATTTTTTATTTAAAATAATATTATTTTATTATTATTATTTTAAATTTATTTTTAATATTATAATAAAAAACCATAAAATATATTAATTTAAAGCTAAATTTGTTTAAAAAACATGCTTAGACAACTATGCTAAATAGAACCTTAGTAAATACTCGTTTTTGTGGTTAAAATGTATTTTTTAAATTGTTTTTATCTAAAATATTATTAAATTAATTTTTTTGATGATTTTAATATGCTATTATAAAAAATAAAATAAAATTTAAGATATGTATCATTTTAATATATTTTCAATTAAAAAATATTTTTTAAAATTACATTACTCCCGCTTAACCAAGTACACATTTAATATTATTGGATGCATAATTGAGGTTAACATTCCTTTCTTGTAAAAGAATAAAAATAAAAAATACTATTGATTCTAATCTCTTTGACGAGGAGGTGTGCAAAATCATTTCCTTAAAACTTTAAGGTGAAAATATTTGGATTCTGGAGAATAAAATCTCCTTATTTGAAGTCAACCAACTCGGCTTGGAGACCTCTCACCAATTAATCGTATGCTTACAGCTAGCAAAGCAGATGTTGCTTTCGTAGGGTCAAATTTTCCTAGCGGAGGCCCTCTAGGGTTCTTATATAATTTGGCAATCCTTTGCCCATTAGAGGCACAAGAAACAATCGAAACCTTTTGGGTACTCGGCAAATATGGCCAAATTTTCTCAAGCCACCCTACTTCTCCTTCCTCTCCTGGTCCTTCTGCTAATTAAATCCTCTCATGCTGCTGGTGGGATTTCAATCTACTGGGGTCAAAATGGCAATGAAGGAACTCTAGCACAAACATGTGCCACGGGAAGATATGCTTATGTTAACATAGCTTTTCTCAACAAGTTTGGCAATGGTCAAACCCCAGAAATGAACCTTGCTGGACATTGCAACCCAGCAAACGGTGGCTGTACAATTGTCAGCGGTGGCATCAAAAGTTGTCAGCAGCAAGGGATTAAGGTGCTGCTTTCTCTCGGTGGTGGCATTGGAAACTATACTCTAGCCTCTAAAGGTGATGCCAAAAACGTAGCAGATTACTTGTGGAAAAATTTCTTAGGTGGACAATCATCTTCTCGTCCTCTAGGTGATGCTGTTCTGGATGGCATTGATTTTGACATCGAGCAAGGATCAACTCTATACTGGGAGGATCTTGCTCGTTTCTTATCTAAATATGGAAGAAAAGTGTATTTAGCAGCAGCTCCTCAGTGTCCATTCCCAGACAGGAATTTAGGGACTGCCCTTAATACTGGTCTTTTTGACTATGTCTGGGTCCAATTCTACAACAACCGTCCTTGCCAGTATAGTTCAGGTAACACAACTAACCTCTTAAATTCATGGAATCGTTGGACTACATCAATAGACGCAGGAAAGATATTTCTAGGCTTGCCGGCAGCTCCTTCGGCAGCCGGAAGCGGGTACATTCCACCAGAGGTGTTGACTTCTCAAATTCTTCCGGTAATAAAGAAGTCACCCAAGTATGGAGGTGTCATGCTTTGGTCAAAGTTCTGGGATGATCAGAATGGGTACAGCCCCTCCATTATCAACAGTGTATGAAACATTGAATTAGTCCTACTCAAGATAATCTAAGATAATAAAACTCATGTCCCCATTAATCACTCTGCGAGCACTTCCTGAATTGTAATGTTTATTCAACGTTGACTTTCTTTGTTAACTATTTCACTGGTACTAATGGGTAATGCCATTCTGGCCTCAATCACATTTCTTATCTGCCACGTATGAACAACTTCATTATCCTTGATTTTGTCCCGCCATGATTCTAGTCAAGTTTCACAGCACTTAAGAAGCAAAGAATATAGAGTAGAGCCAGTCAAAGCCCTGGAATTGCACAATAGAGGGCTAAAGCACATACTAACAACTTCATTGCCCTTCGCGTTCTCCTCGTATATGGGACTGCTAATCAGTTTTTCAATCTCTCTTCATGCTTATACTCTGCGGACCTGAATATTACGAGTAGATTGGAGCAGCCAGATAGGTTGTCTTCCGCTCTGAACAAGTGCGACCTCTTCTCCTTCCTTTACCATTCCTTGGTTCTGCATGATAATACCCAGAAACATCATCCTCGAATCGTCTTGCAAGCAGTCATTACGTAATGAAACAAAGTAGTTTAAATCTAGAAGAAAACAAAAAATGGCCAGTCCTTTTTGGAGTAATTATCCAGACAGAACATTTTTGGGAAGATATATCAATGGAAGGATTTGAATCCTCTGATGCAGCAGACTTGGGTAAGCTATTATCTCATGGTAGGACTTGGATGAACAGTTGCGCTTTCCAGCGTAATTGCTGCCATAGTAACAGCTTTCTCAATGCGCAGGCACAGCCTGATTATCTCTTCCTACAATACCAAAATAAAGACTAACCTTCTAGTCCAAACTGTATAAAGTTGCCACCAATGATAATGTCATTTCCTATTGGTCATCACTCCCATCCCACAGACAAAATCTACCTGCAGAGGGTGAACCTCTTCAAGAGGGAGCTCTGCTCCAAGATGTCCTCTTGCAACCATGGCCTCATTAAAAACTGCATATAAGCCATTAGTATTTACATTATTCCTTATACATACGGGGGTTGTTATCCGCATTGATCCAAAAAAATTCCCTGTGAAATCAACTATGGTTAGAGAATGTCAGATTCATCTGAACTAGGAAAAAAAATCGAAGCTCCAGCATTTTGTAGCACAAAAGGAAGAAAAAAAAGCAGCTAGTCACCAAGGAAACCAAGTGGCTGGTGGCAATAGCAGAAACAAAAAACATTTTCCATTTTCAAGAACAGTAATAAAAAATATGCTCGACTTTAGAAGAAATTCAAGACCAGTCATGATAACTGGACCCGACCAACTACATCTGAATAGTACCTAAATCATCAGCAACTCAATGGACATCTAAGGATTCCGATGACTTCCCATCAGATGCTCTGATTATTGAATGTAAATTTGGTATTAGAATCTGCACTTTCAATTCTTACAACCACATATAAACTAGGAATAAGTAACCGGTTACCAATTTACCTGGATTAATTTACAATTCACAAGTTTCAATTTTTTTTTCTCTTTGTGCAATCAAAATCAGGATCAAACAATCAACAAGTATAAAGCAATAATTACACAAATTAACACCAAGATTTTTATGTGGAAAACCCAATGCGGGAAAAACCACAAGACCATAGTCCACCTAAAAACTTCCACTATCAATAAATAATGAGTTCACAACTGTTCTTTCTTATATTCAACTAAGGGCTACAACATATATTTTATCAAGAACAACTTATTCTTGGAATATAACAAGATTAAAGAAGAAGTATTTAAGAAAAAACTCACAATATTGATAGCCTCTTTTTTGTCAAAACGGTCAACTTTCACATCACCAATCTTTGATCCAATCATTAAGAATCAAGAGTAACGTGTCTAGAAGCTGCTGTCAAAATCTCAGCTTGACTCAACGGTGAATGAACTGGATATCGAGGAAAGAAGATAGATTGTTCTGTTGCTTCTTCTTCCTCCTTTTTTCTCTTCTCTCTTTTATTTTCTCTCTTTCAAATTTGTTATATTATCTTCTACAGTGGTAGCTGCATTTAAATTCAAATAGATAGCTCTTAGTAATTAATATGGTGGTTTTATTATCACATGGTATGGGACCACACACAATAAATCTCTCCCTCACGCACCATGTGAGAAATTCTTCATACTGGTGATCAACATATAAGCTTCAATTTAAGAGGTTTTACCAAGTCTACTTTCCTTTTGTAAAATTCAAACTTCTCTCTCGGTAGAGGTTTGATCATTATATCTGACACATTGTTATCGGTATGGATTTTCTTAACAACAAATGACTTCATTTTCATAGCATCTCGAATCCATTGATATCTAATCTCAATGTGCTTTGATCGAAAGTGAAAAGTAGAATGCTTACTGAGATGTATTGCATTTTGACTATCATAGTGTAACAGAAAGTTCTCTTAAACTAGGCTAAGTTCATGTAATAACTTCTTCATTCATAACAACTCTTTGCCCCCTTTAGTAAGAGTAATATATCTAGCCTCTATAGTGAATAATGCAATATATTTTTACAACCTTGATTATTATAAGACTACTCCCCCTGCAAACTTTATCAAGTATCCTGATATGGATTTTCTAGAATCAACATCACCAATCATATCTGTATCTGTGTATTCATCTAACATATGTTTATTATTGTCAAAACATAAGCTGAAACTAGAAATACCTTTGAGATACTTGAGTATTCATTTCACTGCTGACTAGTGTTCTTTACCAGGATTGGAGAGGAACCGACTAACCACACCAACTGCATGAACTATATTCAGTCTTGTGCAAATTATGGCATACATCAAGTTACCAACCGCGGATGGATAAGGAACCTTTTTCATCTCATCTTTTTCTTCATCACTTGAAGGACACTACTTATAACATAGTTTAAAGTGGCTTGCAAGTGGAGAACAAACAAGTTTGGAGTTGTTTATGTTTAATCTCTCAGGTACCTTTTGAACATATATCTCCTAAGATAGCTAAAGTTTCTCCTTCTTCCTGTCACATATGATCTTTATGCCAAGAATTTGTTTTCTGGTCCTAAGTCTTTCATTACAAAAGACTTGCTTAGCTCTTCCTTTAAAATCTAAATCTTCAGAGCCTAAGAAAATGCACTGCTTTTTCTTGCTATCCAACTTAAACCTTTCATCCCTAGGAATATGTATGAATGCTCTGCATCCAAACACTCTCAAGCGTGTATAAGAGATATCCTTTCTTGTCCAAACTCTATCTAGAACATCAAAATCAAGAGGAACTGATGAAGAAAGGTTGATGACAACTGCAATTTTCATTGCCTCATCCCAAAAGGACTTAGGTTGCTTTACGTAAGAGAGCATACATCTAATTTTTTCAACAATGGTTCTATTCATTCTTTCAGCCACTCTATTTTGTTATGGAGTCCTAGAAACTGTCTTCTCCAACTTGATACCATGTTTCTTGCAGTACTTCTCAAAAGGACCCTTGTATTCACCATCATTATAGCTCGAATATATTTTAGCTTTCTACCATTTTCTCTTTTAACTCTATATAGAATTTCTTAAAGACTATCGCATCCGACATCGTGACGACCTTAAAAATTAGTCTAAAAAAGAACAGATTTCTAGTATCTTATTCTTTTAGGGGAAAAGGTCTAGTTTAAGGAGTCGCCACCTAGTATTATGATCATTAGGAACCCTAACTGCTCAACAGAGATTATATGGTTCGGGATTCGTTGCGTAAAAGGAAAAATATTATCAACCCTTAAACGTTCTGCCTGAGGCAGACTACATTGTTGATTTTATCTTAAATTGCTAAATATTTATTAGTTTAGGATATAATAATTTGCTTATAATATTTCTAACTCTGACGCTAGTGAATATTCAACTACGGATACTTCCAACTCTAGTGTTGATAAATATTACATAGCTATAAAATAAATTTAGATCAATATTTTTATTCCTGACTCTAGTATCAGTGAATAAACATATAAACTAAATTTATTTTTATGCATGTATGTATTTTTTATTTTATTTAGGTTGGGTCCAATTTAGTCTAGACTGGGTTAGACCCAACTGATTTAGTTTGGCTATTAGACTAAACTAGTAACCCCGTCGGATATAATTCACTTGCTATAGTAGCAAGGAATTATAATTCACAACTACTGTAGCTATGAATTATAATGTAAAGGAGAGAAGAAAATACTTACTTAGTTCTGGTGCTGTTGGAGGCGAAGATGAAGATTGGTAAATGTTACTCCTCTCTATTTTTGTTTTTCCTCTACTCCTTTGGTTCTTGCTTTCTTTATTTCCTGGCTTGCTTCTATTTGTTCTTCTATTTGCGTTTGATCTCTCACTCGTCGTCCCCCCTGTCTTTTCTCTTTTTCCTTTTTGTTTTGGTTTTCCCCGCTCGTTCCTCCCCCTTTTAGTCTTTCTCTATTTATTCCTCCTTCCTCTGTGTTTCCACGGTTCTGTGCTCCACTGTCCATCTTCCCCCTTTACTGTTCATCTATTGTGCTGATATTTATAGGCCAGAGAACGTCTTTGTATCTCTTATAGTCCATCGTGCACTACTAAAGTAGTCTCTATTAATGGGATATCGTGGGCAAAAGACGTTACCAAGTTCTCTGTCGTTTCTATTGAATCAGGATGGAGAAGATGAAATGTTAATGGCTATTTGCATTTGATCCTTGAAGTTTTGGAAGTTTGTAATCAAACCCCTTGGTAAATTATAATTAGAACCCTATATTTTAGCACCATTTACAAAATGGTCCTTGAATTTTAATTGCTTGTAATTTTAACTTGAATCAGCCCTAAACCTTGATATTTCTTTAATTAAGCTCTTCATTTGGCTACCAAAACTAATCCAAAGTTTAATTAAATCCCAAAACTTCCTATTACATTGTTTTGGCCCAAATTTCAATTTAATTCTCATTTTTTTAATAAAATAAAAGGAGTTAAAATTTTGGTTATGACAAAAACATCAAGCACCTGATCTTTGGATTCAAAACAGGTGGTCCAAATTTTCCTAGAGTGATCATCAATGAAACTAACAAAGTACAGTGCATCTCGAAGAGACTTATCAATCATAGAGCAAACATCAATATGAACTAAATCAAGAACATGTGATCTTCTATATGAAGGTAATCTTTGAAATGCAACTCTGTGTTGTTTACCAACTAAACAATGAGTACATGTGTTCAAGTTCATACCTTTTAATAGAAGGTAGTTCTTTTTGGCAACGATGTTGATTAATACTTAAAAGTGTATTTTTATCAAGGTTTTATGTCATTATTTTGCACTTAAAGTATCAATAACTCTTTAACTAAAGCATGTTTTATAATAATATATCTAATAATATAAGATACCTTTAATTTATGGTAAATGTTCATTTTAAATACAGGCTTATCACATAAATGAAAGGATTGATTGATGAATTTAAGAACTGAAATTGAAAGGACAAAGAGATGACTAAACTTAGAAAAGAGATGTCGGTGCAATCCAAACCAGAATGCTGTTCGGTAATTAGATCATATCTGGAGCTGTAGATCTCAAATTTAGGTTTACTTTATATGGATGAAAAGGTAAGACATGGGCCTACAACTTTCATATGGCCTAAGATCTAAAAAGGCGATTTTCAAGTCCAAATTGTAGCAACAACAAAGAAGTTTGAATCTGTCTTCCAGCCCGAGCACTGCTCAGTGTTTGACTTATATCTAGAGTTCTAAAAGTCTAAATGACTGAATTTTTTACACAAGAAAGCTAAGACAATTTCCTATAACTTTCATGTTTTTAAGTGGCTCCAATTTTGAGTTATCAATGACGTTTTGGGCAGACAAGAGAAGATAAGGATTGTCACCAAGTCAAGAGTCGGTCACCCACTCATCAATTGGTCATCAAATTAATAGTTTTAAATTTTGGCCTATAAAAGGAGGCATTTGCCATGCATTTAGGCATCTTGGTTTCCAGATCAAGATCATGCTCTTGCTTTTTTTCTTTGTATTTTTTGTAATATTTATGCTTTACTTTCATTAATATCAAGTTTATGTCTTTCTTTCCTTTCATTTACTTAGTTAACTTTTATCTTATTTATGTTCTTATTTTATTTTTCTTTCTTTCATTATCTCTAGCTAAGTTTATTATGTCAAGGTGAAAAGTTTACACTAATGGTGTAAGAATAAGTATAGTGTAAACTTAATATGGACTTTAATGTTTGATACTAGCATGTTTTGTATTTGTTATCTTGTTCACTATTTAATACTTTACTTGTTAAATGACTAATCTTGATTTATGTTGTATAATACTTGGTACAACAAATGTTTGGCACTTTCATAGCCCATACTGTATGGTATAACCGACACCTGAGCTATGAAAAGAACTTGATTTGTTGTTAATATAAGTTATAATCATGAATGCTTGATGAGATTTACAAGTATTAGCATTAATCAAATGAGATGACTAATGTAATCATGTTAACAATCTATAATTTGATTGAAACCTCCTTTGTGTGTGATTTCTAATTGAATAATAAGAGTTTATACTATACTTGTTTGATGTACCATTAGTGGATCCTCTAACCTTGACATTTGTTATTATCATTATTTAATCGTTACATTAATATTCCATCTCAAAGTTCTCATCTTCTTTTTCTTTTTCTTTTTCTTTATTAGTATTACTACTACTACTACTACTAATACTACTACTACTACTAATATTATTATTATTATTATTATTATTATTATTATTATTATTATTATTGCT
>NW_011500570.1:61210-92896 GCF_000495115.2 Populus euphratica
TTATTATTGTTGTTGTTATTATTGTTATTTATAATTTATACAATTAACCTCCCTATGGTTTGACCCCGGTCTTGCCGGGTTATTTATTACTTCAACACTCATGCACTTGGAAGAAGACATCAATCTTTTAGTCGTGTCAGATGCCAAGACCTTTCTCACTTAAATGTTCAAGCCATTTATGTCATAAATTAGTAGAGCAATCTTCAATTGCGTTACCTCCTTTATGATCACTTTAGCTTGTAATATGTAGAGACCCGTCTTCTTCCCTTTAACAACAATTAAGGAATTTCTGGAGAGCTTTCATTTATAATCTCTAAAATAATTGTGATAACTTTTTTCATTAAGAGTACTTATGGAAATCAAATGTAGGCGCATATCAGGCACATGCCTAACATCTTTGAATAATAACTTACACCCAGTATTGGTTTCCAACTAAATGTTTTTAATGCCTATAACACTAGCCATCCCTTGATTTTCCATTCTAACTTGACCAAAATCATCAGCAGTGTAGAATGTGTAAAAATCATGTCGGGATGTAACATGGTAAGAAGCTCCTAAATCTGCAACCCAAGTGGTATCCTGACATGCAAGATTAACACAACCATCATCACAAACAATGGTAACATCACCATCAAATACAACTATAGCTGTACCATTCTCTTCACTCTTGTCTTCATCTTTGTCCTTTTTGTCTTTTTTATACTTTCTACAATCTTTTTGAATATGCCTAGGCTTGTCACAATAATAACACTTAATTCCATTCCTTGACTGAGATTTTCCTCTTAGCTTGCATTTTCTTTTTTTATTTCTGGATTATCTATCTTGCTTGCCGTGAGAAAACCTACTTTGATTTCTCCCTTGACTTTCCGTAACAAGTATATGAGACTCGTAAGTGCTTGTCCTTTTCCTCCTCTTCTTTTCATTGAGGATACTATCCTTTACTGTTTTTAAAGTGATCTTTCCATTCGGAGTAGAATTGTTAAGTGATACCACTAAAGTCTCCCAACTATCTGGCAATGAACTCAATAAGATTAGTGCTTGCATCTCATCGGCTAACTCAAGATTCATCAATGACAACTGATTCAAACACCCTTGAAATTTATTTATATGCATTGAAACATCTTCACCATCTCTATACTTCAAATTCACAAGGTCTCTAATTACAAAAAACTTTGTTTTGTGCACTCTTCTTGGCAAAGGTTTCTTCTAACATCTTCCAAATTGTATAGCAGTCATGTTCTTGAGAAATATGATTAATGGACTTAGAAGATACCCATTTTCTAACATAAGCAGTCGTCTTTCTATTAAGCCCATTCCATTTTGCCTCATCCATCTCATCATGCCCTTTCCTTTACACTCCAACAGCAAAGCCAAATCATTGCAATATAAGTGATCCTCTATCATTTTTTTCATAAAAAATAATTAGAGGAAGTGAGCTTTATTGTGCCCGAATGTTTCTTTTCCATTTTAACTGGATAAGAAATTCAATTTGCACAACTAGTGTTCTGATACCGCCTTGTTAGGAAAATTAAAAACAAATAATCGGACACCAATCTATTTGGATCAATTTATAATTCACAAGTTTCTATTATTTTCCCTTTTTGTGCAATCAAAATTAGGATTAAACAATCAACAAATATAAAGCAACAATCATACATATCAACACCAAGATTTTTATGTGGAAAACCTGATGCGAAAAAAACTATGAGACCATAGTTCACCTAAAAACTTCTACTATCAACAAATAATGGGTTCACAACTATTCTTTTTTAGATTCAACTAAAGGCTACAACATACATATCATCAAGAATAATTTGTTCTTGAAATATAACAAGATTAAAAAAAAAGTATTTGAGAAAAAAACTTACAATACTGACAGCCCTTTTTTCTGTCAAAATGACCAGTTTCTACACCACCAATCTTCAATCCAACTATTAAGAATGAAAAGTAACATGTTTAGAAGCTGCTGTCAAAATCTCAGCTCGATCCAACGATAAATGAACTGGAAATCAAGGAAAGAAGATAGATTGTTTTGCTGCCTCTTCTTTCTTTCTTTTTCTCTTCTCTCTTTTATTTTCTCTCTTACAAATATGTTATATTATCTTTTATAGTGGTTGCTGCATTTAAATTTAAATAGATAACTCTTAATAATTAATACAATGATCCCATCATCATATGGTATATGACCACACATAATATATCTGTACCATAACCTATCAAATAAGAAATTTTTTTTGTTTGAGTTAAGTAAGCTGCATTGTTATGCAAATCAAATTTCCTTTTTCGGGTGAACATATTAATAGAAATATTACTTTGTAGATAATTCTTCAATTCATGAACTACTTGTGCATCTTTAACGAGGGAAACAACATGAAACTCAACTTTGTTCTCCACTCTGAATCTTATACCATCCCAATCCTTGTCTGCAACAAGAACCACGTAAGCAGCCATGTCCATTTGCAAAATCATCACCAAGCAAAGGAAAAAACAAAGGAAATCAGTGACGAGTTTGAGGTTCAGAAGGTTGCCAGTGGGGCTAGTGGCGTCCCCACCCCCTGGGGATATTGCAAAAAGTGAGGTGTTTACTGAGGATGACGTGAAATTGGTTCAGCTGGTAACTTCACAAAAATCATTTCAAATAAGCCCCTGGAAAAGAAAATAAATAAATTTGATTTGTATTCTAATCTTTCAAGAATTAATATATTAATGTCAATATTAAACTATAATTGTGTATTTATATCCTTGCTTATATTTGAATTATAACTATCATATAAATAATTATCCCAATTATAAAAATTCTTTCTTGATTCGAAATTTAAAGTTCAATGTCATTACATTTTTATAAAAGCACCATGCTTTGTAGCCACAATTAATATCATTTATTTATTTTTAAGACTTATAAAATTATATTTTAATATTATATGATCACATTCAATAATCACGTTAGAGCATCTTAGAAAAATTAACAAAAAGCTTTGCGCCAGATAACATTTAAGATTTAAAAACTCTCAATTAATATTTTTTCTTGAGTTAATGTTTTTTTTGTTATTTTTTTTAGATAAAAAAAACAAAGAAAAAATATAATTTTTTTTCTTTAATTCTTATTTTAAAAATAATTTTATAACTTTAATTAATTATGATCAGATTATGGGCATCGATAATATAATCATGATATCATGTTATGTCACGTTAAAAACCTGGGCCTTGTACAGCCCAAATTGAACTAAACTTGTTTCAGATTCCGTACGAGGGCCAGCTCCCGATCAGAATGTATAACCAGTCAGATCTTGCCACATAGCATGTCATAAAACATTCTTTATATATTAGTAACACCAAATGCTCTCTCCTCCTCCAAAAATATAAAAAGTATCACGCTCAAAAAGCGCGGGAAAATTCGCATCCAAATTCCCGCCAACAACAAAACCCTAATCGACACCCCCAATTTCTCTCTACCATTTTTCTTACCGTCGCAACTTAACATCAGATCCAATCTCAAATAATCTCAAATTCTTCAAGTTCTCACTAGAAACCCAAAATCATCTCTCACACAGAAACCCTAAAAAATGGAAATGCAAGGTTTAGCTGGTATTTGCGTCGGTCTAGGCACCCCTGAAGAAGACGACAACGGAAATCGAATTGGTTACACTAAAGGCGCTAACTGCTTAGGTAAAATTTTCAATCACAAATATATAAATATATTTTACTTTGAAATGATAACAATTTTAGCTCGATGTTTTTAATTGGAGTTTTCCTTTTCCTTTTGTAATTGTAGATAATTTAAAAGATTTGTTGAGATTCTTAAGGCGCGATGATCCACAAACGCGAGGAGTATTTAAGCAAGTGTGTAAATGGAAGACCGTGGGGAAAGATTTAATACCGATTATTCAGTATTGTCAAGATGATCGTAATTTGGTCTTAAATGCAGGTTAATGCTAATTTTTATTTATTTTTAATTATATATGGATAAAGGTCCGATATTGATTTGTGTTTTTGTTATTTTTTTTGTCTGTTTTTTGAAAATATCTTAGTTAAGGTTCTAGTTTTTCTTACCATGCCAATTGAGCCGTCGTCGAGTGATATATGGCTACAAGTAGAGTATTTATGGGGTTTGAAGGCTGCAATTACGCTTAGTGGTACGATTCCAGTGGTTGTTTCGCTTCTTGAAGGCCCATTGGAGAATTTGGACCGGTAAATAATGTTTTACTTTAACTGCTCATTTGGAGAAATTTATTGGTTTTGCTATTAATATTGATTGGGCGTGGTGCAGTGAGGCGTTTACTGAGGATGACTGGAAATTGGTTCAGTTGGTGCTGACATTGTTTAGAAACGTTCTGGCAGTTCATGATTTTTCAATGTTGCAGAAAGTTGGGGAATCAGCAAGTCAGTTTTTGTCTCTAAGGGATAGGTTTTTGGAGCTTTTGTTCCATGAGAATGTAATGGACATTATTCTAGTTATAACTCAGAATATAAAGGGTTCATGCAGTTATTTTCTTCATGATAACTTGCTTTTATTAGAAATTTTCCATTACATTTTCATGGGTCAAGAGCCAGGGTTGATTGTTAATGCCGGTCTAAAGGATTTCAAGGTTAGCGAGCATTCTTTTCTTCTCCTTCAATGGTAAATTTTTGGTGGCCACTAGAAAATCCTTTGTTTTGTAAACAAGTAAAAGCTGAAATAAGGTTGAGCAAAGCCTCCTATATCTTGTAATTTTGATCTTGAATTGCTGAACTTCTGAAAAGCAAAAAAGCCTTTGGGTCCCATCCCTTTTTTCTTTCTTCCCATTAATGTTATTCCCTGCAGATTGAATCATCAAGCACTTTTATTGTTTATTGTCTTTTGGCTTTTGTTACTGATAAGCAGAGTATCAGTATGCTGGTTTTATCCTTGTTTTAGACATCCAGTTGTTACATGATGTGGATGTAGAAATTGATTTAACAAGTTTAATTTGGTAGGTTTGTGGAAGCAGCACTTCTCTTGACATCCTCAAGTCCATTATGAAAGAAGAAGAACAAAGAAAAATGAAGCTTTCTAGACAACGAAACGTGGTCCGTCATTCACAATTTAGTGGAACCTTTACCCGGCTTACCATGGTATGAAGTTTCACTATAAATGATGTTTTTGGGGGGTTTTGTATAAAACTTTTGTAATGGAAGTGGTTTTTTCCCCCTTCTCTTTTCCAGGATGGTTCTAAAGCAGTATGCTTAGGAAACCCTAGTTCTGCTTCTCAGATTCTACTTAAACCTTATAAAGCTCAAAAGGGTCCCAGTAAAAAGATTTTGTGGGACCATGGGAGATTACCTTCAATGAAGGATAATATTTTGGAGTTACTGCATGATTTTCTGAACCAGTTTCTATCAGGGGGTTACAATGGTATATGTTCTGGAATAAAAATCATCTCACATAAAACATTTGCTTGCTTCTCCTTTCTACTGATTATACTGCTAACATTTATCATGACCTGAATTCATGTCAGATTTGATGGATTCGATCCGTGAAGATATCGAGAAGGAGCATCATGCAATTCAAAACAGTGACATTGTTGTTTTCTTTCAGGTTGCTCAGTTTGTTACTTCTTTTCAATATCACAAGTATATTACTTCCAAGGTGAGATATGAGGTACTTGTATCTATAATTGTGTCTTTGATAGACATTCTATATTCTCTGATGGCTTCAGTTTAAATAGAAGTTTATCTTTGTAGTTAGTGTCTGTCATGTGGCTTGATATTTGAAGTTATCATTCTTGTCTTTTGCTGTTCCTGTTCTTCCTTTTCTTTTGTCATATAATGAACTTTTGGAATTCTAAAACAGTCATAACTGAATCTCTAAGATAGTCTAAACAGATCAACCAATTGTTTGTTAGAGTACCATGGGAAATTTTAGGTTCGTTTAATGATATGTTTGAGCTTGTACATGGTAAGCAGATCACTTTTGATAGAGTGAGTAGAACTCGTGGAATTAGAATTGTCATGCTCTGCCCTCTCCTTTGTACTATGTGTTTAATTTCAGTAGCTTATGTATCAACATGGTTGGCCAATGATTAGTATATGATTTGTATTCTGCAGTACTTGATCTTGTCATTGCTAATAATTTTGGCTTATGAATGTTTTTCTGCACAACATTCAGTGACAGTAAAATAGCTCTTGATTGTTGCAATTCAAGAGTAAGAAAGTAAGCTACAGTGGATGGATTCTTTTATAAATGAATAAGAAAAAGAATTGGATAAACATCTGCCTCTTTTTTTTTCCTCCAAAGCTTAAATACTAATATTACGGTTAGGAAACATTACAATAATAGCATGCAAATCCAACTGCCTCTTCCAATCTGGTTTCACAAGGTCGATTATAAATATTTTCAGTAAGTTGATGGTCTGCTATTGAATTTTGAAGGAGACATTGACATGATGGTTCATTTGTGAAGAATAATATTCCAAGAAATATTCCTTACTTCCAAGTTGTTGAAAATGATGTTATAGGGGTGACTTGTGGCTGTGTGAGCAAGTTGATAATGGTGAAACTTTTTGACTGATGCTACAATTTTGGTGCTCAAATATATGACTGAATCCACTGTCATGGGTTTTCTGAGTCCTGTTTATTTTCTGTCACTACCTTCTCATATTTTTTGTTCAAGTTATATTTCAAATTGTTGCAATATTTTCTTCTGGTACATCATGCCATTCAATTGTTGGTGGATGTTTGTTATTTTACCAGCCAAATATGGAAAAAGACAATTCTCAAGCCTTCTCTGATGAGTATGCTGATAACACATCATTCAAAGGAGGTATATGTGGACCCATTGCAGCATCAATGAACGAATCTATGTTTCTACTAGTCATTTCAAGATGGAAAAATGCTTTTGAAGGCTTGAAGGTGACACATGATTATAAGTTTCTGTCTGCAGCTGGTGCTCTTATGAGAATTATGGTAAATTATACTTAACCTGATGATGTCTCCCCCTTCTCCTCCTTATTCTTTCCCCTAAAATATACAGGTTTGCATGTTAAGAGGTGCTTGAGTTAGAGCTTCTGTTTTTCCACAGATTCGCATGTTAGATTTGGTGCTTAAGTTACTGCCAGGAGATTCTAAGGAGCCTTTAACAGCTCGCATCCTGCTTTACAAGTTGTTCTATGATCAGACTGATCAAGGAATGACTCAGTTCCTCCTGAGCCTGATCAAATCATTTGACACTCACAAGCAAACCAAAAGGTTTTCTTCTTATGCTAAGACCTAAAATAAACTTGTGGTTTATCTTTTGGATCTTTTAACGTATTTATGTCCTGATTGTGGAACGTTAGTTCTACAAACATAAAATTCTGAATGATTTGAGAGCCTCACTTGCTATTCATGTGTTTCTGGTTATACTAGGATTTGGGTGCAGCTTTTAATGATTAATCATCTGGCAATCATTGTTATGTGATCAGTTTCATGAGTTGTCATCTTCTTTTTGTGAGAATCAGTGCTCTTTGAATCTTTTTTTTCTTCACTGAAACAGTGAGAAAGGTTTTTCAATATTGTCATTTTTTGTATTATTTTTGCATCTCTTCATTCAAATCAAGCTTATTTTTAGTTTCCTTTAAATCAAGCATATTATTAATTTTAAACTCAATGCCCTCAATTTGTGTTCCCTAGTTTCTGTTAGTGATATCTGATTATTTCAAAAGGACAACAAACATTCTCCTTAACTGTATGCCTATTTTATGTGTTTATTTGTTTTTGTGAGCAAACATTTACTAAGGCTATGCCCGTGCGGAAATATGTGGTTTTTTGAACATGCTTCAAGATGTTGCTGCTGATGCTATGTTTTTATTTTTCTGGTCAGTGATCTTTCAGATCTGGTAGAAATGATTCATGTACTTGTAAGGCTGATGGAGAATCTTCAAACATGTGGCACCTTGAGAGTAAGTTATGCTTTTCTTTACAGGGCAGATCTGTAGTTTTTTTTTTTTGTTGTATTTGTATTTTGTTTTTCTATTCCCTTTGAATTTATCAATGCATTAAGCAGATTGAAATGGTGCTTTGTTTGTAAGATAGTTCTGTAACATATGAACTTGACTAAATCAGTTGTCATACCATGCTGAAAAGAAGTCGGTGATTTACTTATCTATGTTTTTGAAAATAAAAAAGGTAAATTCAATGTAGGTATAGTTTAACTTGAATATTTGCCACATTCTGCCAATCATATAATAATTGTCATGTTTCTGTAAGACTTTCTACAATTTCAACCAATGCCATCACCTAAGTCCAACCTTTTGAAATTGCTTTCCTCAAAACCCTCTTAACGATTCTTTTGTGAGCCTTTAATGAGATCAGCTTTGTGGTCTTGTGTCTTTGGTGCAATATCAGGTAATGGTGACCTACAGAAAATAAAGATTTTGGATCTAGCTGTAGCAATTTCAGCATTTGTATTCTTTCTAGTTTTTCCTTTTCATGAACTTGTAATGCATCTTGCTTGAAAAGTTGTCTCGATAGTATAGAATCATTTCACTGTCTTTGGTTCTTTATCACTGGAAAAAAAAAGTTACATAAAATAACAAATAATAAATAGCTTTCCATTACATATGTTGACAAATGTAGATATATCCTAGCTGCTATATGTGCCCTCTGCAAGCAGGTTAAGTGCAAAACTGTCCTTAAAGTTCTCCTTTCGCTGATTAAACTATAGGTTCTTAAATTTGTAACTTCAGATTTTTTCCTATCTTCTCCCTCCACTTTCTTTCTTTTCCCTTTACTGCTCTCTCTCAATCTCTCTTCGCTCTCTAAACTGCAGCCAACTCCAAAGTATGATACAACACCAATAGGATTCAAGCAACAATGGGAGTTTTGGGGAGTGCAATTCATTGATTTTGCTATAAAGGAAATGATGTCAGTTCACTTTCAATGCATTGTCATACTTAAAGTCTTATTTCTACTAGTTTTTTCCACAACCAACATTGAGCCAAATGTGAATCTGTTTGACAAACATAAAAACTCAAAACCAAGGCCCATTTACTTGCTGAAAGAAGAAAGGAAAAGTAAAAGAAATTGCGGTTCATTTACATTTCCTCAGTTATAGAATTTCTGCTTCTTTGAAATATTTTTTTTTTTTTGCATCCATAGTTTCATACTTTTGTCATTATAAATCCCAAATGTCTTAGTCTTTTGTATTAGAAAGTTTTTCTTTTGTGAAGATCAAAATTAAAACTGTCGTTTCATGATCAAGGTTTCTAAGAAGTCGAGGAGAAGTAGAAAGAAGAAAATATTGAGTGACAAGAAGGAAAATGGAAATGAACAGTGTAATGTTGAAGCCACTATTGAGGATCCCACTGCTCTGTCTAATAGTGAACAATCAACTGTTTTGCAAAAGAAAAGCCCAGAAATTGCAACTTCTGGTGACCAAGAAAACATGAATGTTGATGTTCTTGAAAAGCCTGAAATATCCATACCAGAGATGGAGAATCTTGGCAGCAATTTGCAGATGGAGAATAAAAAGATTGATATTGATGATCTTTCTTGCAGCTCTGATGATTCTTCAGGCGATGAGCAACCTGCTGAAAATTATGAAGTTGATTTTAAAGTCTCTACTTTTATATCATCTTTGGCAAACCACAGCATTATTCAGAATTTGTGCTGGTTACTTAGGTTCTATAAGAACAATTCTGTCAGCACAAATCACTACATAGTATGCATGTTGCAGAGAATCACTGATGATTTGGATCTCTCTCCAATGCTATATCAGGTTCAAAACTCAAAATCCCATCCTTGAGAATATTGGGCACAAGTGTAATCATCATCTCTTATTTTTGTTCTATTTTTGGAAAAAACAATGTGCAGTTATCGCTGCTCACGCCATTCTATGAGATTCTGGAAGAGCAAAAGTCATGTCCATGCAATGAATATGCAAATATTGTTGATTTCCTTACGAGTTTGGTTAGAAGAATGCTAAGAAAAATGAAGAATCAGCCCCTTCTTTTTGTAGAAGTTCTCTTTTGGAAATCCCGGAAAGAATGCCATTACATTAATGCTGAATATATGTTGCATGAGCTTGGTCATTTGAAGAAAGAAAGTGCAGGCTGGGGAAATGCTTTGGCAAACGAAGATACTGGGTCATCACAGGGGAAGAGATGGGCTCCTAGAAGCATAGCAGATGCACTGGGTGAGGATGAAGCAGATGTTGTGATCCCTCATGAACCGGGATATCAGAAGTAAGACATGCCTGTTGACCTTGATTTAACTCACTGTTGTGTATCTTGTACTTTTATATAAAAGGGAATTTGGAAATTTTTACATGGGTGCTTTAGCAACATAATTTAATATTCTTTTGTTATATGGGAGTAGTCTGACTTTGTTGTAAAATGACATTTTTTTCCCATTTAATTAAAACATATTTTTGGTCTGCAAGGGATCCAATGACGTCTTATTTTCATGAGCATGGTATATATCACCATTTGTTGTTGAGAATGAAAGGTTAAAAGAAAAAGAAGAATCGGTGAAGACTGGAGTGCAGAAATTTATCACATCTATTTCAAGCAACCATATTGATAGGATATAAAGTAGTGAGGAAAATCTCTAAGTAATGATTTTTAGCATGTAACATTCTTGGTTCTCCCTGACCTTATTTAATGTATTTGGCTGTTGCAGTGGAGTAGATGCTGCAGAACATGAAGGTGTAAGTGTTCCTAGGAGGAAGAGAAGATTTGTTCTGACAGACGAGATGGAGATGAAAATAAAAGATCTGTATGAGAAGTAAGTGCCTTGGCCCAGCCATTTTAGGACACAAGCATTTCCTCATTAGATTAAATGATAGTCTTGGCTGAATGCATTGATGAAGTTTCATTGTCTTTTGCTTCTAATCTTTGTTATCAGGAACTGATTGTGTGCATTTTTGTCTTCTCCATGAAAATTGAATGATTGCATATTTGACTAACTCATTCTTTCATTGGAGTTTCTTAAATTTTTCTCGCTGTATCTGTTATGACAAAGATGGTTCTTGTAGATTCAAAGATGATGAGAATTGCAGTCATTTGATTGCGGAATCCTTAGATCCTGACGGTCAAGTTTCACGAGCACAAGTTATCAACAAGCTCAAGCAGCTAGGATTGACAGTTGCATCGAAGAAAAGGAAGCGCTCTGTTGGTAGACCATTTTCTACTAATCCTGATCAACTTGGTGAGAATGGAGAGATAATTGAAAAGGAAAGCAATCTTCACAATTCAATTGATTTAGAAAGAAGTTTGCCAAGGCTGTAAGTATTTATGAAATGCTTTTGAATGCAATTGTTTTCAAGGTTCTTTAGTGCAATGTTCAGTATTGTATTCAAAGCTGAAGCTCTGAGCTCTCAAGACTCGATTCTTATCTAAAGCATATCCTAGTGCATGATTTAAAATATGAAATGCTTGCAAAATAATTTCCTTTTTCTATCCAAGTTGTCTGATGCGTTGCCTTTCAACAGGAGCACTAGGAAAAGAGTGAGGGCCTTCAACAAAGATCAGGAGGAAATGATTAAAGCATTATTTGAGCAGTGAGTGGTGTTGGATGTTGTAGCCTAAGATTTAATCCGATCCATTAACCTGTGTTCATGGTTCATTCTTACATTATCTTCATCCACCTATTAGATGCAGTAGTAGCACTAGGAAAGGATTACAGCTCTATGCTTTAGCATTTATTTTCTTCATGTTCCAACTTATAAAAGCCTTGATTGAAGTAGTTGGATCTTTGTTTGTGGAATGATATATTTAACTTGAGGACATTTTTTTATATACTTTGTACAGGTTCAAAGACCATCGAAGATGCAGCTATATGATTGCAAATGCACTGGGATCTGATAATTCATTCACAGCTGCCCAAGTGTCCAGAAAACTCAAGCAACTTGGTTTACGTGCTCCTCGGCAGAAGCAGTCTGAGACAGATATGCATCTCAGAGACGAGGAACTGAATGGCTTTTCTGTTGGAGGACAAGATTCTGATGATGAAACATTGTTATCGTTAAAAAATAGGTACTGCTTTTGTGCCCTTGGCTGTGGGAATTCCTTTTAATATTGTTTTTGTGACTTGTGCAAACCATGCTCCATACTTGGCATTTGTTCTACTCTAGCATTTGGCTGTGTATTGCTAAAGTTTGGAATCTCGAGAAATGTTAGTTTGAAATTTTAGTTAAATGCCAAGCTCAAAACCTATTATATGGTCTGATGTCTTTCTTTTTCACCAAACTGATCTGAGTTTTCCCCACCAAGATTAGCATTAAGGTTATGTAAACTGTGTTAAAGGCCACATGGTTCTTTCCTTTTCCCCATTGATTCAAGCATATCTTTTGCTTAATTATACGACCATGTTAATCAAAGAAATAATGTTCTCTGATTACTTCAGATATCACCAATTCATCTAAGTTCATGCTTAATTTCCTGCTGCGATTAATTCCGTGGTATTGCATGGGACTAGTTTCTGATTTTATCCTTTTATGCACTGATAGCCTCTTTAGGCAACGTTGACTTGGTATGTTATTTGTGAGCACGCTTCTTTTGCAATGTGAGAAAAGATAAAAAAGAAACCTTTAAGATAAGCAGCTGCAACTAGAAAAGTTTTTCTAAGCTGGTTGTAAAGTTTCTTGCCAACTGTTAGTAGATTTACTTGTAGCTCAAAGCTAATAGCGCTTAAAATTTATTTATTTTTAACTTTTAGGAGGAAAAACAAGGATGATGGTGGATTATTTGGTGATGAGTTGCCAAGCCAGAACATTGAAGGAACATCTAGTGATTCTGATGATGAACTCCTATGCTCTATTCTCAAGTAACTCTCTCTCTCTTCCTGTGAACAGAAAAATGCAGGATGAGTTGTATCCTTGAACTTGACATATTGCTTAAGATTTAACTTTGTTATCCAGTGTTTTAACCTGCGATGTATTTACTCTTTAGTTTATTTGTTATTTTTGTCTGGCACTATCAATTGGTCCAGTTCTAATATGACTTTTCGTTTGCTGATGTATTTTCAGCTGCCTGATAAAACATCCTTCTGCTAAACATTTCTTTGCTTTTAGTAAGAGATGCTATTAGAGTACTCTTTAATTAATGTAATCTCTTTGGTGAAAGTCATTAGAAAAAAGGAACAATTTTATTGAAAAAACCATTTGAATTGAAATTTCAAAAAACACATGCAAGATTCTCTGCTGCAAAGCTCGTTTAAAAAATTTGCATTTGAACTTTCTTTCCAAGCATTGCTAAATTTTCTATTTCCATGAAGTTCCATCAGAATTGATTTGTATTTATTCATAAACTGCTAACTCAGTTTACTCATAACCTGCATATTCTTTCCTAGGTCTAAAAACAATGCTGGTGATACATTGATTGCTGGGAAACAGAATAAAGGAGAGATTTCTGACAATTCTGATAAAGAAATCTTGAGCTCTAAAATCAAGTGAGTCTCTCTGTGTTTCTCCATGAAAGGACAATCAGGGTGCTGCTACTTAGTGTTTAGATGAAGTTCTTATTTAGTAATGTTGCCTATGTTTTTTATCTAAAAAGTTGCTGTCTAGCTCTGTTGAAAAACACTTTAAGTGGCATGCTTTCGTCTCTTACTATGTGTTTTCTGGTTTTCTATATTATCTTTTTTGATTCAGTAAAACCAAGAAGCTCCTTTCGAAGGCAAAAGGTAAAGAGCTCAGAACTTCTTCCACTGAGAGTCAAATGCCTGATGAAGATGCCAGGAATGAAGCTCTTAACGATCTAGAACGAAGGTATATATTTACTTGAATTAGGTTTAAAACCTGTCTTTTCTAATGAGCAATGAACTGTTGAAATAACTGTGTGAGAATTGTATTGCTTGAACTAAGCATCTGTTGCTGAGACATGAGAGATCAACTGTTAGTGGTCAGTGGATTGTATATGAAGTATGAGTTGCCTGTTATTTTAATTCAGGGACAGAGGCAGCGAGTCCACTGGGCAGGATGTTGTAGGGATTGATGAGTATACTGTTCTTGACCATGTCAGCAAGGAAGGTGCTTCAGAAGCTGAAGCAACTAGCAGCAGAAGTGGAAAATCAACAGGGGTTTCACCAGTCAATTATGTAGATGATATACCAGATCAACAAATGGATGATGCATTGGAAGATTTGGAGGATGCTGCAGCTTCTGATACAGTAGTGACAAGTGCCAGACTTAAAAGGAAGTTGAGGATGGTAGTTGATCTCGAGGACGAAGATGATGATTAAGATGAAAGCATAGAGGTCTGTCTTCTATAACCTTGTGATTATATTGCATGCAAGATTGTTCATATCTGTGCTGGGGAAAAGGTGAACTCTGAACGGGTAGCAGCCACCGTCCATTGTTGCCGCCCTCTTTGTTTGGCAATTTAGTCTTGTCATGCTTGTATTTTGTATAGAAAGAGAGTACCCTGGTAGCAATACCGCCGGAATTTTTTTTTTATCAAAAACCATGTCAGGCAGCTAACATGTCAGCTCCGCAGTCTGCACTTTGTGAAGCTGCCGTTGCCCCAAGTAGATGGTCTCTCTCTAGATGCTGAGGCCACCAAGAAAGCCCCTGACATGGTCCTAGAACCCATTATTCAGGTTCTCGAGTCATTAGATCCAGTTTGGATCTTCTACGATTTTGCTCATTATTGGATTGGGCGAGTTGCCTCTCAATTTTTAATCATTGTTCTCGTAGCCTTTCTTGGCCCGTCATCACTCTTGATCGACGGTGGTGCCCATCGCGAAAAACCTGAAGATTTCACAATCCCACCTGAGTGGGTTCGCGAAACTGAACACATTGCCAATCAATCAAATGTATTTTAAAATATTTTAATATGGAAAGTAAACAAAAAAAAGGTAAATACTCCGCTAGCCCTAGTGTTATCGATTAAATTGGAGCAAAAGAGGGGTGCATAATCTGGAACAATAAATAAAGAATGCAATAATGCATGTAGGGTGGCTTTCAATACTCCTGACAGGAGGAAATTGGCCTCTTTAAAGAAAAAGCAATTTGACCTTCTTCCTCAGCTTATGAGTGAACATTTCTCGATCTAGAACAAACTAGAAAGCATTGCCCAAGCCCTATAACTTCATGGCTATTTCCATTACCAGAAATGTTTTCTTTTATAGAAAATGAAAACAAATGTAAAAATAAATAGCACCGTGAGATACATGTCATTCAACATCACTCATAATTTTTTTCTTATTTTAGTAATACCAATACAACTGATGATTTTTGGAAGATAGGTGCTGTATCATAGAAAAACATTTCTTTTAAAATTCATTTTCCATTAAAAATATCAATAATTGATTTTTTTTATTTTAAAATCCAATAAGTTCTCTAACCTATTTGTCAGCACCATCACATGGCACACACCTGCCCAAGAAATTAAAAGATATTTTAAAAAAAATTCCATAATCACTAAACATAGAAATTATCTGATATTTGTGAAAAAATAAGCAAATATGTGCTAAATAAATAGATAAAAAATAATCAATCCTCTCCTTTGGGCCAAAGCTCTAGGCTAGATTACAATTTATGGGCCTGCATTTGTAATATGGTTTGGGCTATCATTATCCAGGCTTATTTGGGTCTTTACTTTGCCTTTTGTTTATCCCTACCACAGCACTGCCTTCAGCCCTCGAACAAACATCATGTGTTTAAAAATAAATAAAATAAAGAATCAAATTCTCATCAGATGACGAAAATTAAAAAAAAAAAAACCCTAAAAAATCGAAAACCCTAAAATAAAAAAACTTCTCTCTACGATCCCCACATTTCAACTCTTTCTAATGGCAACCGCAGCAGAAATCGACGCCGGATTGAAGAAGCTCGAGTACCTCTCCCTCGTCTCCAAGGTCTGCAGCGAACTCGAAACTCACTTGGGGTTTGGAGATAAGATCTTAGCTGAGTTCATCACCGAGTTAGGTCGGAGCTGCGAAACAGTAGATGATTTCGATGCGAAGCTGAAGGAAAATGGAGCTGAAATGCCTGATTACTTTGTTCGGACATTGCTGACGATTATTCACGCGATTTTGCCGCCGAAAGCGGAGAAGGAGGGGAAGAAAGATAAGGAGAATGACGGGTCAGGTAAAGATTCTAAATTTAAAGCTCTCTCGATTAAAGATAGTAGAGACAGAGTGAAAGAAATTGATAGGGAATTGGAAATTGAAGCTGAAGAGAAAAGTAGGAGAGAGAATGAAGACAGGCATAGAGAAAGAGATAACGATGGTAGACGTAGAGAGAGAGATAGGAGAGAGAGAGATAGGGATAGAGAGAGGGATAGGGATAGAGAGAGAGAGAGAGATATGTATGATAGAGATGATAGGAGGAGAGATAGAGGAAGAAGGAGAGATGGGCATGATATAGAGGATGGTGAAGGTGAGAGGGAGAGAAGGAATGGGAGACATGGGTATGGTGGTGGTAATAGTAATGAGCCAGAATTGTATGGGGTTTATAAGGGGAGGGTGTCGAGGGTGATGGATACAGGTTGTTTTGTCCAGTTGAGTGATTTTAGGGGGAAGGAGGGTTTGGTTCATGTTTCACAGATTGCAACTAGGAGAGTTGGGAATGCAAAGGACGTGGTTAAGAGGGACCAGGAAGTTTATGTTAAGGTGATTTCAGTTTCGGGGAACAAGTTGAGTCTTTCGATGAGGGATGTTGATCAGAATAGTGGGAAAGATTTGCTTCCATTGAAGAAGAGGGATGATGAGGAGGATGGTTTTAGGAGCAATGCTTTGGGTTTGTCTAAGGAGGGGCCGGTGACGAGGACAGGGTTGTCAGGGATTAGGATTGTGGAGGAGGAGGATACTGGTCCGTCACGGAGACCTTTAAAGAGAATGAGCTCGCCAGAGAAGTGGGAAGCAAAACAGTTGATTGCTTCGGGGGTTTTGAGTGTGCAAGAGTACCCCATGTATGATGAGGAAATAGATGGGTTGCTTTATCAAGAAGAGGGAGTTGAGGAAGAGCTTGAGATTGAGATGAATGAGGATGAGCCTGCATTTTTGCAAGGACAGACTAGGTATTCTGTTGATATGTCACCAGTTAAGATTTTTAAGAATCCTGAAGGTTCGTTGAGTCGTGCAGCTGCTCTTCAGTCTGCACTTATAAAGGAGAGGAGAGAAGTAAGGGAGCAGCAGCAGAGGACTATGCTTGATTCAATACCAAAGGATCTTAATCGTCCTTGGGAAGACCCGATGCCCGAGACTGGCGAGAGGCATCTTGCTCAGGAGCTGCGTGGTGTTGGCTTATCTGCTTATGACATGCCTGAATGGAAGAAGGATGCATTTGGGAAAGCGCTGACATTTGGGCAGCGATCCAAGTTGTCTATCCAGGAACAGAGGCAGAGCTTGCCAATTTACAAATTGAAAAAAGAGTTAATTCAGGCTGTCCATGACAATCAGGTTCTGGTGGTTATTGGTGAGACAGGTTCAGGTAAGACTACTCAGGTGACACAGTATCTCGCCGAGTCAGGTTATACCACTAGGGGTAAGATTGGATGTACTCAGCCTCGTAGGGTGGCTGCTATGTCTGTAGCCAAGAGGGTGGCTGAAGAGTTTGGCTGTCGTTTAGGTGAAGAAGTTGGCTATGCTATTCGTTTTGAGGATTGCACTGGACCAGATACTGTGATCAAGTATATGACAGATGGTATGCTGCTTAGGGAGATTCTGATTGAGGAGAACCTGTCTCAGTACTCGGTGATAATGCTAGATGAAGCTCATGAGAGGACCATTCACACTGATGTCCTTTTCGGGTTGCTCAAGAAACTTGTGAAGAGAAGACCTGATCTTCGCTTGATTGTCACATCAGCCACACTGGATGCGGAGAAATTTTCAGGGTATTTCTTCAACTGTAACATATTCACGATTCCTGGGAGAACATTTCCTGTGGAGATATTGTACACCAAACAGCCAGAAAGTGACTACTTAGATGCATCTCTGATTACCGTCTTGCAAATCCACTTGACAGAACCTGAAGGTGACATACTTCTATTCTTGACAGGCCAGGAGGAGATTGATTTTGCATGTCAGTCTCTTTATGAGAGGATGAAAGGATTAGGAAAAAATGTTCCTGAATTGATCATTTTGCCTGTTTATAGTGCTCTTCCTAGTGAAATGCAGTCAAGAATCTTTGATCCTGCCCCACCTGGAAAGAGGAAGGTGGTTGTGGCAACTAATATTGCTGAAGCCTCTTTGACGATTGATGGAATTTTTTATGTTATTGATCCTGGGTTTGCCAAGCAGAACGTGTATAATCCAAAGCAAGGGCTTGATTCTCTAGTTATAACACCTATTTCACAAGCATCTGCCAAGCAACGAGCTGGCCGTGCTGGGCGTACTGGGCCTGGAAAATGTTATCGTCTCTACACAGAAAGCGCATACCGCAATGAGATGTCTCCCACCTCAATTCCAGAAATCCAAAGAATTAATCTTGGATTCACCACGCTTACAATGAAGGCTATGGGAATTAATGACCTATTGTCTTTTGATTTTATGGATCCACCTTCACCGCAGGCCCTTATTTCTGCCATGGAACAGCTATACAGTCTTGGAGCTCTGGATGAGGAAGGACTTCTGACCAAACTAGGGAGGAAAATGGCAGAATTTCCTCTGGATCCACCATTGTCTAAAATGTTGCTGGCTAGTGTAGACCTCGGGTGCAGTGATGAGATTTTGACTATCATTGCCATGATCCAAACTGGTAACATCTTTTACAGACCTAGAGAAAAACAAGCTCAGGCTGATCAGAAGAGGGCCAAGTTTTTCCAGCCTGAGGGAGACCATCTGACTTTGCTTGCTGTATACGAGGCTTGGAAAGCCAAGAACTTTTCAGGACCTTGGTGTTTTGAGAACTTTGTCCAATCTCGATCGTTGAGGAGAGCACAGGATGTCAGAAAACAGCTTCTAAGCATCATGGATAAGTAAGATCTGCAACTTCCTTTGTTTCAGCTAATGTCTTTTTCATGATATTTTATCATCCTTGCTCAATGTTTTCTTTATTGATGCTTATCATTAGTTTTCTGAGACTTGTGCATGATTAAGAACAATGATATTTGGCCTTGGCTAATATGCTTGTCGTTGAGCATTGTAGAGTGCTATTAATATCCTTATTATCGTGAATTATGAGATGCTACTAGCATGCATGTCACTGAGCATTTTAGCATGAAAAGCCTGTTCATTGCATATCTGCTGTTGTGTTTGTCCTGATATACATGACGTGTTCTGCCTCTCCATTTTTTTTTTTAAAAAAAAAAAATGGTCAGGCTAGGATTGTATGCTTTGTATTATTATTATTATTATTTTTTGTGATTGTCATCAATTCAATTAGTATGCCTACACTTGTTCATGGGGCTGGCAGGAGGAACACTATTAACTAACTGCCATTTGCCCAAGCCAAGTCAAGGCTCATTTAGCTGTAAACTTCTTGTGTTTTATACGCAATGCTTTTAATTACTCTCCTAACCTGTTGAGATATGGTGAATTTGTCATCCCTCTAACCTGTGCTGTTGGTTGTTTTTGGTAAATAACTTTGCACCCCAATGCTCTCTTTCATTTTAGTTGCTGACTTTTCACTCGATGGGTGTTCTTATGAAAAATTTTGTTTCTTGATCCTGCCATGCATTTAACTGCAACAGTTATTGGCTCTGGTTATTTCCTACCTGACCCCCTTATGATACAATTATTCTTCCAGCAGTTTTATATTTAAAATAAGGAAATGCTAATAGTAGATCTAGAAAACCCTCACCGTCACTTATAGAAAACCCTCACCTACAATGCAAACGTGTTTGTCTGCACGATTCTAACTCAACACTTTTGCTGGATTTCAGGTATAAACTAGATGTTGTTAGTGCTGGGAAGAATTTTACCAAGATAAGGAAAGCGATTACAGCTGGATTCTTTTTCCATGCAGCTAGAAAGGACCCACAGGAGGGTTATAGGACTTTGGTTGAGAACCAGCCAGTTTATATCCACCCCAGCAGTGCTCTTTTCCAGAGACAACCAGACTGGGTCATCTACCATGAGCTGGTAATGACTACAAAAGAGTATATGCGTGAGGTCACGGTTATAGATCCCAAATGGCTTGTGGAACTAGCTCCCAGGTTCTTTAAAGTATCAGATCCTACAAAAATGAGCAAGCGAAAGCGTCAAGAACGCATTGAACCTCTCTACGATAGATACCACGAACCTAATTCATGGCGTTTGAGTAAAAGGCGAGCATGATGTGTTTTGAGTTATTTATATCAAGTAGTTTTCAATCTTAATTCATTTTTTCTCGCTACCAACATGAAGTTGTACATACTCTCTGTCTTGGAACTTGATAGTGTTTTGAAGAGATCCGGAAACATTTATATCCCTGAAAATAACAAGTGAGGTCTTCTTGACATAGATATGGCTATCACTTGTGCAGCCATTAACAGTTATTTGGATCAATGTAAGATTGGTTGTGGAAAGTAACTAGTTTATTTGGTAAAATTGGAATTTTCTTATTTATTCCTTTTCGTCTCAAAGAAAGCTCCAGCCGGAGACGGCTTGAGGCTGAGGGAAAGGTACTGGTCAGTCGACGGAATTTCAAAAAATAATAATTCTCAAAATAATAAATTGAATTTCAAAAAATAATAATTCTCAAAATAATAAATAGATGTCACTAAATCAGTTTAAGAATCCTCAAATCAGTTTAAGAATTTACATATTTATTCTTATAAATATGTTGATTATTAAATTTATTAATTATTAAAATAAAATAAATATTTCTTCACGTCAAGCAAATAAATTTGATATCTCTTAAAGTTAAGGGAAATCGATGAGATTACAAATATATTAATTAGGAAAAGCTCTCTAATCAATTTATTACCATCAAGCGAATGTAATATTGAAAGCAATTTTTGTTCACTGAGAATAGTTTTAGGAATAAAATCTATGTATTTATTTTAAGAAAACATTTAAAAGCTTGACAATTTTAACTTAGTTTATTCTTTTCTAATAAATCAAGATGAGAGTTGTTGCAATCAAATTAATTTTTTTGCTTCTTACTCTAGACCCTAACAACAATTACAGATTGAAAGAAACTAGAAAGCATACATGATATCTCAAAACAATTCAATAAGCTTGAATAACAATTAATAGTATAATTCTGAACAATGAAAAATAAATACTTGAATATGAAAGAATTACAATAATTACGTTACTTCTCACAATGTGCTAATGGAGATGGCGTGTCTCCCTTTTGAACCAAATTCAGGAGTTTAGTTCATGATTGCTGGAAAATTGATAAAAACAGAGAAGAAATGAATGTTTTTTGGATCCTATTCAGCTGTGTTTTGCTCTCTTTATTCTCCTCCTTTGTTACCTAAATCTTCAGGATTCTTAGACTACTTAGGAATCTTCATGATGCTAAATTCATTCTTTTTTTATCTGATCTTTAATGTTAGATAAATCTCTCAAAATTTCTGTTGAAAACTGATTCTACTGCTGTAACAATTTTGCAGTAATTCCAACTCTGCTGCAACTTAAACCTTGTTTTTTACTTGGTTTCTTGTAATATCCGACTATTTCAGCTGTATTTATTTATTCATGGTGTGTTAAAGGCTTGATCTGCATCTTTTTTGGATTCTAAGACCTATCATTTTTATATCAGATTCTCAGCTATAATATGATGCTCGACACTATTGGTTTCCTGATCAGAGTAGGAAACTCATCTCGTCCTCTAGATTGCATCTAGAGTTTGGTCTTGAAAGCAATTTTATTTGAATTGGAATTTTTCATTAAAGTTGTAGTATTGGATGTGTAGATGAATTTGAAGTTTTTATTTTTTTAATTTTAATATTTAAAGTTTAAGATATTCTTGTTTGAATAGAGAGAATGTCTATCAAATAAAGGAAAGAGAACATGTGGGATATTTGATAACCTTGCCCAGGACTTGAAGCTCTTAATAATTTAACGTCTTAGATGTCAATGGAAATGACTAGGAAGCTGAGGCATCTTTCTTTCAAAAAAACTGTTACACCACAGAAACACATGGTTGAAAGAAAGGAATGAGAAAACGCGTGGGATATATAATTGGTGAAGATGAATTAATTGGTGGATCTGCCGTCTGCATCAGCCTTTTCGCTTGTAATTTATATTTATGTTTATATTTTTTAATCTTGATGGTAGGGTTCCAAAGAGAGAAGATGGCAAAGTCAATTTAATTGAAAAAGTTTTTTATGACTTTATGTTTTTCTTTTCACATAGATATCATAAAATAAAGAGTTTTAAAGTCAAAGGTTAGCAAATATATTTACTATGAAAAGGACCCACTTATTTAAAAGAAAAAAGAGTCCACCTTCCCGCACTTAAACACTAAATAAAAAAAATAAAATTGAAATGTTTTGCAAGGACCCGCCCCTGCTTGCCTTCCTTTTCCTTTAATTCCGCTCCTGATTGAAATATAAATAAGACATTATTTTTTTCACATGTCATCTCCTTAAATATAATGATGACTTGAAAAGTGTTTGCCCAAAAGTAAGGGGCATATCATTAAATGTCCTAAGAAATTTAGAGAAACATTAAATGGTTTTTGCCTACAAGCTTAGTAGACGTGTATATTATTTGTGACGAAGCTGGACCAAATTATTTATAATTTATAAACTAAATAAAAAATTATACATACAGTTTTTTAATGTATCTTTACACATAAAAAAATTGTTGTAAGTGTAAATTAAAAAGTTCATACATATAAATAATTAAATAAATCAAGAACTATATACATTAATAAATTATAAAAAAATATTAATAATATTTAAAAATAAAATCAGAAAAATCAAGGGTTAAATATAAATCAAAACATTTAATCTTACAAGACTATATATTTATGTGGTTATATTTACTGAATTTAGTTATTAAATCAAATAATATTTAAAATATATATATATATTAAATGGATTAAATAAAATAAAAATGAAATTTTTTTTATCCTAGCTTCCTCAAGTTTGTAATCCTTTCTCTGCTTTGGTCAATAAATCTTATTTTTTTATTTTATTTTCCTGCTATGATGTTTAAATTATACCACTACTTGTAATGCATGAGAGATATGACAAAAGAACGAGAAATAAAAGAAAAAGTTTGAATTTTTTTTATTTTGTTCTCTCTTACCTTTGTGTTTATGGAAATATTTGACTTATATAATTAATGACTTAATTTTACATTTTCTTATAGTGTTTTTTATATTATATATAGGGAAGTTGTGAAGTGAATGGATTCAAAGTTAAATTACCCACCAATTTCTCAATATTGCTCTCAATTATTACTTCCATACCCTCTTCTATATTATCTTTTTATGTGATCATGCTGCTGATAAAGCATGACAAGTCGTTTCATCATCTTTATGTGCTTATTGTGCTTTTGTTGCTCATGAAACTTGCACCTGGGTTCATTTCTGGAGTGAAAGGGGCAACTTTCGGGTGCATAGAGAGGGAGAGACAAGCCCTTCTCAAGTTTAAAGAAGACCTTATTGATGACTTTGGTATTCTTTCAACTTGGGGAAGTGAAGAAGAGAAGAGGGATTGCTGCAAATGGAGAGGAGTTGGATGCAACAATCGAACTGGTCATGTTACTCATCTTGATCTTCACCGGGAGAATGGCGGCAAGTATTTAACTGGTAAGATCAGTAATTCATTACTGGAGTTGCAGCATTTGAGTTACCTGAATCTAAGTGGAAGCAATTTTGAAGGGAATCCTTTTCCATATTTCATTGGATCTCTAAAAGAATTAACATACCTTGATCTCTCTTCTATTGGTGTTACTGGAACTCTTTCAAATCAGCCTTGGAACCTCTCAAAATTACAATCTCTTGATCTCAGTTATAATTATGGGGTTAATTTTAAAAATCTTAACTTCCTTTCTAACCTTTTTTTTCTTGAGTATCTTTACTTGGATGAAAACAACCTTAGTCAAGCCACTGAATGGATACAAACGATTAACAAATTCCCTTTTTTAAAAGTCTTATGGTTAAGTGGCTGTGATCTTTCAAGTGTCAGTCCTCCCTCTCTTTCTTTTACAAATTCTTCTAAATCCCTAGCTGTCATTGATCTATCTCAAAACTATCTTGCTTCTTCAACATTCAATTGGTTGTCCAACTTTAATAACAGTCTTGTTCATCTTAATCTTAGGAGTAACTGGATTAACAGTTCTGAAAACCTTGATTGGCTTTCATATCTTTCTTCTTTGGAGTATCTTGACTTGAGTCGCAATAACCTTAGTCAAACGATTGACTGGCTGCAAGTGCTTAACAGGCTCCCTCGCTTACATGAATTGTTGTTAAGTTCTTGTAGCCTTTCAATTATCGGTTCTCCATCTCTTTCTCTTGTAAACTCCTCTAAATCTCTTGCTCTCGTTGATTTCTCTGATAATCAGCTTACTTCTTCAATATTTTATTGGTTGGCAAACTTCGGTAGCAATCTTGTTGATATTTACCTCTCATATAACCAATTACAAGGTTCAATTCCAGATGCTTTCACAAACATGACTTCTCTTAGGACTCTTCATCTATCCTCTAACCAATTACAAGGTTATTTGAGTTCATTTGGGCATATGTGCAGTTTAAATGCACTGTATATAAGTGAAAACAATCTCACTGGAGAGTTGTCTCAGTTGTTTCAAGACTTGCATGGATGCTTGGAGAGCTCACTAGAGATTCTGCAACTAGACGGAAATCAGCTTCAGGGTTCACTTCCTGACATCACAAGATTCGCTTCCATGACAGAGCTGGATCTCTCTCGGAATCAACTGAATGGATCTTTACCGAAACAATTTAGTCAACGTTCTAAACTTGCTTTGTTGTACTTGGATGACAACCAACTCACTGGATCACTTACGGATGTTACGATGCTTTCATCATTAAGAGAGTTGTGGATCGATAACAATCGCTTAGATGGGAATGTTTCTAAAAGTATTGGAAGTCTATTTCAGCTCGAGGAATTGCATGTTGGAGGGAATTCCCTACAAGGTGTGATGTCTGAAGCTCACTTTTCAAATCTCTCCAAATTAACGGTATTGGATTTAACTGATAACTCCCTAGCTTTGAAATTTGAGTCTAACTGGGCCCCTTCTTTTCAATTGGTTCACATATTTCTTTCGTCTTGTAATTTGGGTCCTCATTTCCCTCAATGGCTTCGAAATCAAAATAATTTTGTGAAGCTAGATATCTCTGATTCTGGAATTTCAGATACAATCCCTAATTGGTTTTGGAACTTGTCCAATTCCAAGTTGGAATTGTTAGACCTTTCCCACAACAAGATGAGTGGAATTTTGCCAGATTTCGCATCAAAATATTCCAATCTCCAAAACATAGATTTGAGTTTCAATCAGTTTGTGGGGCCATTACCACTTTTTTCATCAGATACCACGTCAACCTTGTTTCTCTCTAACAATAAGTTTTCAGGTCCAGCTTCTCTTCCATGTAATATTGGAAGTGATATCTTCAGTGTTCTTGACCTCTCAAATAACCTGTTGACGGAATGGATTCCTGACTGTTTAATGAATTTCACAAGTCTACGTATTCTGAATTTGGCCAGCAACAACTTTTCAGATAAAATTCCCAGCTTCATTGGATCAATGTTCAATCTTGAAACATTGAGTTTGCATAATAATAGCTTTGTTGGAGAATTACCTTCGTCTTTGAGGAATTGTAGTTCTCTAGTATTTTTAGACCTGAGCTCAAATAAGTTGCGAGGAGAAATACCAGGGTGGATAGGAGAAAGCATGCCGTCTCTGGAAGTCCTTTCCCTACAATCTAATGGATTCAATGGAAGCATACCGCCAAATCTGTGTCACCTGTCAAGTATTCTGATCTTAGACCTATCTCTGAACAATATCACAGGAATCATTCCAAAGTGCCTTAATAACCTCACTTCCATGGTTCAGAAAACAGAGTCAGAATATTCCCTTGCGAATAATGCTGTTCTTAGTCTGTATTTCAGTGCACCAGGTAGCTATGATAGATATCAGAATAAGATCAGGGTTGGATGGAAAGGAAGAGAGGATGATTATGGAAGCACACTAGGACTTCTGAGGATCATTAATTTTGCAAGAAATAAATTAATAGGTGAAATTCCAGAAGAAATAACAGGACTCTTACTGTTGCTTGCACTGAATTTATCCGGAAATAATTTGACTGGAGAAATCCCTCAAAATATTGGGCAGTTGAAACAGTTGGAATCACTTGATTTGTCAGGAAACCAATTATCAGGAGTGATTCCTATCACAATGGCTGATCTAAATTTTCTGGCTTTCTTGAACCTCTCCAACAATCACTTGTCGGGGAGGATTCCGTTAAGCACTCAGCTGCAAGGCTTTAATGCTTCACAATTTACCGGTAACCTTGCATTGTGCGGGAAGCCACTCTTACAGAAATGCCCTGGAGATGAGACGAATCAAAGTCCACCTGCTAATGATGACAACCGAGGCAAAGAAGTCGTCGCTGATGAATTCATGAAATGGTTTTGTACTGCTATGGGAATTGGTTTTAGTGTATTCTTTTGGGGAGTTTCAGGTGCTTTACTGCTAAAACGTTCCTGGAGACATGCCTATTTCCGGTTCTTGGATGAATCATGGGACTGGCTCTATGTGATGGTAGCAGTGCGCAAGGCACGACTTCAACGAGCCTTTCAGAGGCTGCACGAGCACGTTCTTGCTTAGAAGGATTGCAAGGTAATATGGTTATTCACATATCTTTTCCTTTCTTTTTATATTGAAGACTAATGGTTCATTTTATACCAGGAGCTGCAGCTGGGTGCATAACAGGTCCTTTTTGTGCAAGGAGCTCGTACTGTTAGTGCACGTGTTTGCTGGAGCTACATCGTCCTGTACCTTGGCAACTTCATCTTCGTCTACTACAAGAAGTTTGAAATAAGGTTCCATTGGAGAATTCTTTGTACACCTGCTGGGTTTCAAGGGAAACTATGAAAGTGATTATGTAATATATTATGGAATCTCAAAGTTGGTTTTTATGTGAATTTCATTTGGAATGTCTTTGCAAGTATTTATTTCTTTACTTAACAGTGTGAAGATGGAACACATTCATTCTCCAAATAAAAAAATTAAGCCAGTACTTGCTTATATTGCTACAGAATTTAATTAAAAACAGATGTAATTAACATTTTTATTTAACTGCTTTTGTTGAATTATTGGCTTTAAATCAAGCAAGCAGGTATTGAAATTGATGTTAATAATTCAAACCTATACATATAATCACCGGAGGAAATAAAATTTCAGAGAAATTTCTTCGAAGATTAGTTCAAAAGGTATACGTGTCAATTAATGGTGATTGTTGAAAAGTATGCCCAGTCATATAAGGAGGAGAAAAAATGGGGTTGCGATGCAGCCATTGACGAGTTCCATTGTGATCCTACTTAATGAGTCAATGCTACAAAGCTATTGAAAGAATTTTTAAAGGGATAAGCGAATTCCGGTACATTGTGAGAAGAACAATGGTGCATTCATATATTGCTTTCTTCTTTTGGGTCATCGAAAGTCATTCAATACTGAACATCATCTAGAATAACACAAGTCGTTTAGCTGACTAATTGCTTGATTTTTTCATGAATGTATAAGAATCTCAATCTGGAAATCCCAAAGATTATGAACTGGGAAATGAGATTTCCCTTAGAATATGTAATTTTCTTGCTAATTAGGCCCACAAAATCTAACTCTGCAAATATATCTGTTATTTTGTTGTTCTGTGCATGGCAGTGTGAAATTGATCTCGCTGCAGAATTAATTTAATTCATATTCCCACGTAGGATTGCACAATCTATCGAACACATTTAAAATCGGCAGCATGCATGATCTGTTAAGCAGACAACTATGCAGATATTTTCGAAGACATTTGTGGAATGTCCTGAAAAATACAACTGTTCATCAACTAGTACTAACATCCAATTTCTTGTTTAATCACCAATCAGAGAATAAAACATCACGCCCTTCAAATGCTTATACACCCCAAAGTTTGCCACACCTTTCCACTAATCAGAAACTTGCAAGTTTGAATCTATCCCACACCATCCCTGCAAATCTCCTACGTTCAGGAACTGCATGACCTGAATATGAGTCCAATTGTGCATTGGTTGATGACTTGGATCTAGACTCGCAGCTCTGGTTTCTTAATTTCTATCCATGAAGATATGCACTTTACAAGGCAGCATAGGTTAACGTAAGTCCGTAGATATTACTGAAAAGCACAACATTTCAGAAACTCAAGTTTTCACTTTTCAAGACCTTAGTTAACATCGCTACAAGCATGTTTACAAACACCAAATATTCACATCTACAAGGCAAGACTGATATTCACCAAATATTAGCACTTCTCCAGAAAATTTAGGTGCTGTCTGCATCATCAACATCAATTGCTGATGCCTATTTGGAATTGTCGTACCGGTAATGATTCAAAATGATTTTCATTTAAAAATGCATCAAAATAAAGTTTTTTATTTTTTAAAAATCATTTTGATAATAACAGTAATCATTGTTGGTATGACCATTGACTTTCTTAAAGTGAGTTCGTTCTTTCATTGAAGAGAGAAAAGCCCAGGCTGGCCATCAACAGACCAAAGGTTTCATAAGGCCATAAGGGTTGGGGGCAATACCCCCATTGACTATGGGAAGCAATGATTATGTCCTCGACAATTAACCAAATCTAAACAAATTGAAAGAGTAGAATTAAAGCATATATAGTTTGTTAATGCATTATCTGAAGCACAGACCTGGACCCAGCTTGAGCATATAAAAAAAATGCAAGTGGAGGTCCGAACTTCTTGTACTGGCTACTGAGTTAACCAATAAACAGAAGTCTGTAAGTTTCTTACGAAGGATAAATATAAAGATTTTAGAGCTCATTATTCTTTGAAAATGACAGGGGGGATTCTATCGATCACACTAGAATTAGATAAAAACAAATTGGTGAAAAGAACCAGAGATCTTTTAATTACAGTTCTGTGCATACTATTAGTTACTGAAGACTTCCCAACTTTAAATAAAAAGCTTTACTTATCTTCTAGTATTTACAGCTGGTATGGGTAAGCACAAAATACAGTTAAATCTTTCAAATAATAAACATTAAAGTCGTGAGTCTAATCCAGACCATAAACCTACTGCCAGTCATAGTTATAGAAGGTTATGAACAACATAGATTTGTCAACTATGGAGTCACATTTATGAGTAGCATTTGTGAGTGGCATGTCAGAGAACCATCTCACCTAAAAATTTAAGCTATTTGATGAGGTTTCAAGATAAGATTTATATTATTCTCTAACATACCCCTTTAAGTGAAAGCCCTTTGGGAACTTATACAGGTCCATTTTACTTTGTGCTTAATTTTTATCAAACAAATAGGGTGATGAAATTCAAACTCATGACCTTTTGGTCATCAAGGCTCTGATACCATGTTAAAGAACCAATTTAACCCAATAGCTTAAACTATTAGGTGAAGTCCTAGGATATGATTTATATTATTCTCTAACATGGCTATAATGTTTTATATTAAAGAGTAGGAAAAGACAATAAAGCCCTTGAAGGCTTAAAGAGAAAGTATGATCAAGGTTGTTAAAAATGCTTTTTTGACACGACATGAAATATACAATATAAACTCGACTCATAAACTCGAATCATAAAATCACAAGTAAAATTTTTTAACTAAAAATCATAAAATCACAAGTAAAATATTTTAAATAATACAAATATCCAAACATATTACATTTCTGCAGACTGCAAGTACCACTTCAGTAATCAAAGATATTCATGCATATTGCAGACTATTGAAAATCATGCCTAACTACTTTTTAAAGGATAAAAAAGGAAAAACAATGTATGTTAAGATATTGCAATCTTTTATCAGGCATTGAAGTCAAACACAAAGGATCTAGACATAAAGAGTAACTCCCTAACTTCTATAAAATAACCACAATTAATTTTGAAACTGGAAAGCCATTCAATAAGAAACCAGGCCATGACACAACAAGTTCAATCAACCGTTTGTGAAGGCCTGATGATCTTGCTCATAATGCAATACCACTTTTTAACTGAATCACATCCTCATGTTTCATCAAATGACTCCAAAACAAAAGATGTGCAGGAGTTTCTTTGAAACCAAACAAGCCACAAATCTGGTGCTTCCTGATTAGTACTTAAAAGTATATTTTTATCAAGATTTTATATCATCATTTTGCACTCGAAGTATCAATAACTCTTTAACTAAAACATGTTTTATAATAACATATCTAATAATATAAGATACATTTAATTTATGGTAAATGCTCATTTTAAATGCAGGCCTATCATATAAATGAAAGAATTGATTGATGAATTTAAGAACTGAAATTAAAAGGACAAAGAGATGGCCAAACTTAGAAAAGAGATGTCGGTGCAATCCAAACCGGAACACTATTCGGTAATTGGGTCATATTTGGAGCTGTAGATCTCAGATTTAGGTTTACTTTATATGGATGGAAAGGTAAGACATAGGCCTACAACTTTCATATGGAGCCCAAGATCTAAAAAGGCCATTATCAAGTCCAAATAGTAGCAACAACAAAGAAGCCCGAATCTGTCCTCCAGCCCGAGCACTGTTTAATATTTTGGCCATATCTAGAGTTCTAGAAGTCCAAATAAGCTGAAGTTTTTACACAAGAAAGCTGAGACAATTACCTACAACTTTCATGTTGCAACTGGCTCCAGTTTTGACGTTATCAATGACGTTTTGGGCAGACAAGAGAAGATAAGGATTGTCACCAAGTCAAAAGTTGGTCACCCACTTATCAATTAGTCATCAAATCAATAGTTCCCAATTTTGGCCTATAAAAGGAGGCATTTGCCATGCATTTAGGCATCTTGGTTTCCAGATCAAGATCATGCTCTTCCTTTCTCTCTTTGTATTTTTTATGCTTTGTTTTCATTAATATTAAGTTTATGCCTTTCATTTCCTTTCCTTTACTTAGTTAACTTTTATGTTCTTATTTTGTTTATCTATTTTGCTTTCTTTCATTATGTCTAGCTAAGTTAATTATGTCAAGGTGAAAAGGTTACACTAATGGTGTAAGAATAAGTATAATGTAAACTTAATATGGACTTTAATGTTTGATACTAACATGTTTTATATTTGCTATCTTGTTCACTCTTTAATACTTTGCTTGTTAAATGACTAATCTTGATTTATGTTGTATAACACTTGGTACAACAAATGCTTGGCACTTTCATAGCCCATAATGTATGGTATAACCGACACCTGAGCTATGAAAGGAACTTGATTTGTTGTTAACATAAGTTATAATCATGAATGCTTGACGAGATTTACAAGTATTAGCATTAATTGAATAAGATGACTAATGTAATCATGTTAACAATATATAATCTGATTGGAACCTCCTTTGTGTGTGGTTTCCAATTCAATAATAAGAGTTTATACTATACTTGTTTGATATACCATTAGTGGAACCTCTAACCTTGACATTTGTTATTATCATTGTTTAATCGTTACATTAATATTCCATCTCAAAGTTCTCATCATCTTCTTCTTCTTCTCTTTCTTTATTATTATTATTATTACTACTACTACTACTACTACTACTACTACTACTACTACTACTACTACTACTACTACTACTACTACTACTACTACTACTACTACTACTACTACTACTACTACTACTACTACTACTACTACTACTACTACTACTACTACTACTACTACTACTACTACTACTACTACTACTACTACTACTACTA
>NW_011500570.1:93695-93940 GCF_000495115.2 Populus euphratica
CCAACCTTGCCTTCTTTTAAGGAATGTCTCCATGAACAAGCTCATGCTTTAAACAGTTTCTAAAGGGCCAACCATAACCTATACTCGCAAAAATATAACCCTGATTGGAGAAATCACCCAAATTTCAGTTGTCCTACAATTTCAGTTGTCATTCTTCAGAACAATAATGCTTTGAAATATAAAAACCTTGGTTGTCCTACAATTTCTTGCTTTATTGGAGAACATAAAATTGAAAGAGCCTTATG
>NW_011500570.1:97202-104845 GCF_000495115.2 Populus euphratica
TTATTATTATTGTTGTTGTTGTTGTTGTTGCTGTTATTACTATTATTATTGTTATTGTTGTTCTTGTTCTTGTTGTTGTATTATTGTTATTTGTAATTTGTATAACTAACCTCCCTGTAGTTCGACCGTGGTCTTGCCGGGTTATTTATTACTTCGACACTTCTGTACTTAGGTGAAGACATCAATCTTTTAGTCGTGTCACTTCAAAGTTTATGAAATTCAGAAGATCTAACAGGTTGACAACCATGTCTTAAACCTCCACTGACCTCATATGTTAAAATTTCAAATTCTCATAAGTTGTACCATAAACATGACACTTAACATGAGAGAAAATTCACAATTTGTATTAAGCACAATTTGAATCACAAAGCATTGTATTTTATTCTATATTAAGCAGTGATGCATATATTCAACAAAAAAAAAAACAGAGGTTATATTCATTTAACAAAAGTACTACTAAAAACAAAGCTTTGTGAATATGTGCCATAACTCCTCCCAAGTCCCACCTGTACAAGTCCTCCCTCTTTTCCACACTCATTCCTAATTAAACCTCCATTCCCGTATTCAAATATTCTTCCATTCACACCTTTTTTTGGTTTTAATTCACAATTCAGGAACTTATCAAGTGAAATATGGTTATATTCATTCAACAGAAGCACTCCTAAAAACAGAGGCTGTTAATTCAAAACAATGATAATTTAGTTCTCTTCCATTTCCAGCTTTGATGTTTTTTAACTTGATCGAAGCATAGTAAAAAAAAAATAATTAAGAAAAAAGAACTGAAATAAAATAAAATAAAATTATAACTTAATATAATTTTTCTAAATACTGATAGAAAAATAGAAGTAGGAAAAAAATATAAAGGCAGAAAAACAAAAACAAAACAAGAAAAAATTATGAAAAAATTAAGGATAACGCATAATAATCGACAGAAATTAAACACATAAAAAAGACTAAAATAAACACGATAATTTGAAAATATACCTGATGAAATCGATCAGGTAAAAAATCACGAAAATCAAGTTTGACATGGTTTGATCGATTTTACTAGTTTTTGAGTTTTAACTTTGATTTTACATGTTTTATGTATTTTAACTAACAAAATCAAACAATTTTACAAGTTAAATGCATTTTTAACAACCATACTGTATGATTAAATGAGAGGTATAGTAGTAATTGACTAACGAGATGATAAATATAAATAGAAAGTAAAAAAAAAAAAGAGTGATTTGAAAATTGAAGGAGCAAATTGTGAGAGAGAAGAGGGGGAAAGAAGAAGATAAATAGAAAGGAATTAAAGAAAATAAGTTAAAAGGGTAATATTTATGCTTTAATAGGTATAATATGCTTCCTTTAGCTTTAAATTTTGATTTTGATGAATATTAGGGTTTTGAGAATTGTGTTTAGGGTTTATTGATGAATTAACTTGAATGTTATATGATTGATTATTGTGGGTAATGGATTGTTAAATTGAATTTGAGAGATTGTAGATAAAAGTGATAATTTTGAGTTATGGTTTTGTTTAAATAGTGAATTTGTGTTAGAAATCAAGGGATAACAGTAGGTAATCTGTGAAAATTCTAGGTTTGAGGTTGAAGATGATGAAAATCCAATTTGGTCCCTCAACTTGCAAAAATTACAGTTTCATCCCCAAATTTTAAAAAATTACAGATTGGTCCCTGGAGAATATTTCGAGATTCTGAAAGGAATAACATATGAATTATGGGCAGAATTAATGTATAGTCATAAAATTTTAAAACTTTCAATTTGGTCCTCCAATTTGACTCTAAAAATTTGGAAAGATTCCAGAATGGTCCCTGGAGCATAATTAGAGGTTCTGGACAGAAATGAGGATGAATTATGGATATAATTCCACTATAGTCATGAATTTATGATATGTTTAGTTTGGTCCTCTAATTAGACAAAAATTACAATTTGACCATACAAATATGATAAATTCTAGATTAGTCCCTAGATGTAATATTAGCTTTTTTAGATTGTTTTGATGAATAAATGATGGTTATTTAGTGAATTATTATCAACTCTTATTATTTGTTTTATTATGGATTAGATTTCTGAAAAATCGTTAAATTTTAGGTTTTTGAGAAAATTAACTAGTTAGTTCAAAAACATATAGGGTTATAGAATGCACCCTTAGTTAAGTGTGTTGAATAGGTTAAATATTCTTTCAAGTCATTCTTGAATATGTTTCTTTTGTATTCAGATAATCCTAATATTTTATCACTGGGACATTAGTAGGATTTTCTTCGGTGTCTGCTTTTGGCTTTTGTTTGCTTTTGAGTTAGGTGAATAGATAATTTTTCATATGCATGAGAAATATTATAAATATTTGATTTTTTAATATGAATTGGATCATGCTTCTTGATATATATATATATATATATATTGATTATTATCGTTGTTATAATAAAGCATGATCAATTGTTGAATCTAAATCTTTGATATGAACCAGTATATATTTTAATTGACTTCTAAATTGATAACTCCTCTTTTGATTGATGTCATGAGTTGAGCCTTGAGATATGAATATGTCTGTTTGATTATGATTATGAACCTATGGTATGTCAGTCAGAATACCCATGTTAACATGGTAGTTTTAATCTTTGTGCACATCGTATTTGAATACTAGTTGGTCGGGGAAGTCACCAACCTGTGTGGATTGATCATCCTAAAGTACAGAGCCTCATGCTTATTGCATTTTGATTTTCTGACGATTTTACCATATGATATTCTTGTTATGGCCTATTTGAGAAACCTTTCCATAAGAACCTAAAGCCATAATTGTATATATATTCATCCTTGTTATATTACCTCGAGTGTGTATATTGAATATTATCTATTCACTGAGTTATTGAACTCACTCTCTCATCATTTATCCTTTTCAGGCTTATAGTTTGATAGCAGGTTACTTTTGTTGGACTTTGAAAACCTGCTCTTTTGGTAGTAATTTGTACCTTTTTTTATATCTAGTTAGAGCTTCAAAACTATGTAATTATATGAACTCTTGTATTAAGACAATAAAATTATATTATGAAGTTAATTTTGTTAATAATGTTGCGTTGAACGCTGATTGAGTTAGGAGAAGTTTGTGTGTAAGTTTGGGTTTGTATAGTTATGGAACCTTAGAGAGGAACCTTACCTATGTACTGGTCATGGATCCGGGATTCAGGTTGCGACAATGACAGTCTAAAATTTTCATAGCAAACCATCCAAAACTTGCAGGTGATACCAGCAGCATAGAAAACTCAATCCAAATCGACGCAGACATCCAAGGTTCAACTATGAGAAATTTAGACCACTACACCATCATGCCCAAACTAAAAAGAAAAATCAGACCACACAATAAATCACAAAATTGATCATAGAGATGATTTAAATAATGAAACTTAAAGCCGTGTATTCCCATACAACATCGAGTGATAGAGAATATTTAAAGCATTGTGAGTTGCCTGACTTTACTTGGAGCCATTTCCAACATTTCCCACACAATGCTCCTTTGACACTTCCGAAACCTGCCTGCCTGTACCAGTATTGGGGTTGGATGTCTTTTCAGAATTTGAACGGGCGTTGGTTTTTCTTGATTAGCAAAAGCACCATCAGTTATTTCACAAGTCACTTCAGAAACTTCAATGATTTTGTCTATTATAAGTACATCTGCATCTTCAGCTGCATCCTCATCCTTACAAACAGCATCCCGGGTCCAAGTTATACTGAGAACAGATAAATCAATGAATCATATTATCTTAGACAAGAAGCATGAGTAACAACATACATGCTAAGTTTGTCAGGAAAAGATTTATACCTATTGTTAATAGCATCTTCAGATAAATTTGCACTGGCAATTTCTTTTTGCCTCCTTTTCTTATTGCTCTGACTTTTCCCTAGCTGAGAATCAACAGAATTATCCAAAGATGAGTTGTCAACTCGTCTTTTCCTTCCATCCTGTGGTGCTAGATCAGAAATTGGGTGTGTGATCCTTTCATTTGCAACTTCCACGATATCATATTCAGCAGCACGTGCTCCCTTTGTAATAATGCCTTCAGGAGGCACTTCAGGCATCACCTTTGGCTCACCATAAGCATATCTAATAGGTTGGCTTTTGTCAAAAATTTCTACTGACATAAACTTTTGCCCACAATATCCATTCAAGGTATCCAATGTTCCAGCTGTCAAACTTGCATCTTCATGGCCAGACATCCAGACTCCTCACTTTTTGTTAGGGGCCTCCCAGGGGAATTTTTAAAGATCAATTCAATGCAACTCTTTATCCAAGAAAAACGATCAGAGTTTGGGGAGGAAGCAACATTTGCTTTTAGTGTAGGAGAGTTGACTCCACCTATAACGTCATGACTCGAATCCCGGATCCATAACCGGCACATAGGCAAGGTTCCCCTCCAAGGTTTCATACCTATACGAACCTAAACTTACATACAAACTTCTCCTTAAAAACTTAATTAGAGTTCAACATAGCACTAATGCAATTTGATTGACTTAATACAAGAGTTAATATAATTTCATAGTTTTAGAGCACTAACTAGATATAAAGGAAAATGTACAAATTACAACTAAAAAAGCAGATTCTGAAGGTCCAACAAAAGTGACCTGCTATCAAGCTATAAGCCTGAAAAGGATAAATAATGAGAGGGTGAATTCAACAACTTAGTGAGTAGATAACGTTCAATACACACACACCAGGTAATACAGCAATGAGAAATATATATACAAGTATGGCTCTAGGTTCTTATAGAAATGTTTCTCAAATTGGCCATAACAAGATCATATGGTAAAACTCATTAGAAAATCAAAATGCAATAAGCATGAAGCTCCGTATTGTAGGATGATCAATCCACATAGGTTGGTGATTCCCCCGACCAACTAGGGTTCTGATACGATGTGCACAAAGATTAACACTACCCTGTTAGCATATGTATTCTGATTGACATACCATAGGTTCATAATCATAATCAAACAAATATATTCATATCTCAAGACTCAACTCATGACATCAATCAAATGAGGAGCTATCAATTCAGAAGTCAATTCAAAATATATACTGGTTCATATCAAGAATTCAGATTCAATAATTGATCATACTTTATCATAACAAAGATAATAATCAACATATATATTATTAAGAAGCATGATCCAATTCATAATAAAAAATCAAATATTTATAATATTTCTCATACATATGGAAAATTATCCACTCACCTGACTCGAAAGCAAACAGAAATCATATAGTGGAATTATATTCATAATTCATCATCATTTTTGTCCACAACCTCTAATTATTCTCTAGGGACCATTCTGGAATTTTTTCAAATTTGTAGGGTCAAATTGTAATTTTTGTCAAATGGAGGACCAAACTAAAATCTGTCATGAATCCATGAATATGCTGAAATTATGACCATAATTAATCCTCAATTCTGTCCAGAATATCTCATTATACTCTAGGGACCATTATGGAATTTTACCAAATTGTTAGGGTCAAATGGTCATTTTTATCAAATTGGAGGACTAAATTGAAAGTGTTAAAAGTTCATAAGTTCATAACTATACAGTAATTTTTCCCATAATTCATATGTTATTCTGTTCAGAATCTCAGAATATGCTCCAGGGACCAATCTGTAATTTTCCAAAGTTTGGGGACTAAATTGTAATTTTCCAAAATTGAGGGACCAAACCGAAATTTTATCTTCTTCAACCTCCAACCCAGAATTTTAACAGAAAACCCACTGTTCTTTCCTTATTTCTAACACAAATTCACCATTCAAACAAAATCATAACTCAAAATCATCATCTTTCAATTCAATCTCTCAAAATCAACCAAATAATCAAATACCCACAACAATTAACCTTATAACATTCAATTTAATTCATCAATTAAATCCAAAACACAAATTTTCAAAACCCTAAAATTCATCAAAACCAAAATTAAAATTCAATTAATATACATTTACACATTTAACAACCTAAATCTTACCTTTAAACTTATTTCTTCAACTCCTTTTTATTTCCTTTCTATTTTCCCTCTTTTCTCTTCTTCTTCTTCTTTCTCCCTTCTCTCTCACGGTTCTCTCTCTAAAAATATTCAAATCTCTTTTTCTTTTTCTTTTTTCTTCTTTCCATTTATATTTATAATCTCTTTATTTAATTATTATTATACCCCTCATTTATTTATTCCAACTTTTAAACTTTCAAGGCTTTATTGTATTTTTGAATTCATTAATTCAAAACGTAACATATAATGTTGTCACTTCCTACTTTTCCGCATGAAACCAAATCAGTATCTTGTACACTATTTTGTTGCTTTAAACGCCTTATTGCAGAAATTTTCTGTCGGCTAGACTCCATGTTGTATTGTTGAATCTCTTCCACTTCCATATCATCCAAGGCAAGTTTCAAATCATCCAGTTTTTTCAGTTGCTCAATCTGAACAAAAATCTCCTCTCTCTCTCTATGTAACAATTGCCTTTGTTCCTCTAATTTTTGTGTCTGACCCTTAAGTTCCTCAATGGATTTATTCAGCATTGCCCATTCGCCATCCTTTCTCTCACAGTCCAAATTTATCTCATTCTCTGAGCATCAAGTTTTGACATTTCTAAAGCAACTTGTTCCAACTATTTTTCTGCTTTTTCTCTAAGAGAGGCAATATAGTGAAGCTGATTTTTCTTTTCTAGCTTAAAGGCTTTTTCTTTATCCCTTAAATAACTTTCTATCTCTTCACACCTTTTCTCAGTGCTGCTCTTCAGTTCCCTCTTCTACATCTCAATGCCCAACAAGAACTCTGCATGTTCCTTTTGAATCTTGTTGAACCATTTGGTGCGCTCTTGCTCCATTTTATTCGTGAATTCTTCACACTCGCGATTAAGAGACTCCACATCTTGCATGTGCTGATCTCGTATTGCTTTCTTCTCTAGTCTAAGGCTATTGCGTGTTAGGATGCTGGCATGCAAACCCGACAAGATAAAAAATAAGAGACAGGATAAAATGAGAAATGGAACACACAAGAATTTACGTGGTTCACCCAATTGGGCTACATCCACAGACAAGTATAGAAGAATTTTACTAAGTAATATGGAAATTACAACCTCTCTCGAATAATAGGAGAACAACTAAGAATCTCTCTATTATTAGGAGAAAACACCTCACTTACTCTATCACAAATACCTCACAATTTTGTGGGATTACTCTCTCTTCACTCTCTTCTTCTTCTCTCTATTTGGATGTGCATATAGGCTTGAATGCATTGCCTATTTATAGGCAAGAGTGAGGGTATAATGGTCATAAATTTAGGAGGAATATATGCTTAACAACTCATCCTCCACTCATTATACCAACTCATCCTCCACTCATCCTACAACTCATCTCCCACTCAAATCCCATCAATTATGCCACCTAATTAAATGGCTTTACATTCAAGTCTTCACACTTGATTATCTATGATTCTTCTTCTATCCTTTCTATACTTGTCATCTTCATGTTGTTTACGTTTCTGTTAGGCCATAAGAGGATCTGCACCATATATACTTATCAGTGTTGACCGGTTTCGTCAAAGCATCTGCTGGGTTTTCCTTTGTGTGAATCTTCTGAAAATCCACACTTCCATCTTCCACCACTTC
>NW_011500570.1:108642-122616 GCF_000495115.2 Populus euphratica
GTCCCGTTTAAAACCCAATCTCCTTAGACAGAACTTCCTAGACTGTATTTAATCACCGCACTGACTTTCTATATAGGTGAATAGTGCCGTATAGGTGAATAGTACCCCCGTATAGGTGAATAACTTTGTGTATTATCAACACCAACCAAAAGGCTCTGATACCACTGTTAGGATGCTGGCATGCAAACCCGACAAGATAAAAGATAAGAGACAGGATAAAATGAGAAATGGAACACACAAGAATTTACGTGGTTCACCCAATTGGGCTACGTCCACAGACAAGTATAGAAGGATTTTACTAAGTAATATGCGAATTACAACCTCTCTCGAATAATAGGAGAACAACTAAGAATCTCTCTATTATTAGGAGAAAACACCTCACTTACTCTATCACAAATACCTCATAATTTTGTAGGATTACTCTCTCTTTACTCTCTTCTTCTTCTCTCTATTTTGGTGTGTATATAGGCTTGAATGCATTGCCTATTTATAGGCAAGAGTGAGGTATAATGGTCATAAATTTAGGAGGAATATATGCCTAACAACTCATCCTCCACTTATACTCCATTAATTATACCAACTCATCCTCCACCAATTACAACTCATCTCCCACTCAAATCCCATTAATTATGCCACCTAATTACATGACTTTACATTGCGCTCATCTTTGAGCAACCTAGAAATAGCTTCTCTCTCCTCAACTACACGTTCAGCTTCCTTCCTTAGCTCTTCTCTTTTCTCATGAATCAACTCCCAGTCAATTTCCAATTTATCCTTCTCAAATTTCAGTCTGTCTTCCTCAGTCATAAGTCCTAGTTTCTGAGCGCTAAGAGTGTCAACTTCTTCTTTAAGTTTCATCTCTAAAACTGCTAACTCATTTGTTTCACTTATCATGGTCTGTAGTTTTTCCTTTGCACAATCAACTTGTTTCCTTTTGACTTCCAAAGAGTCCAAGGACTTCTGAAGATCTAGCATTGTTTTGTTAATATCTTCTCTTTCTTTCAGCAGAAGAGCTCCTTTCAATTCAATATCCTTCTCAACAACGTCCTCCCTCTGCTTAAGATCAACCTCCCTCAATTCCCAAGCCCATCTCTTGGCCTCGATCTCATCTTCAACCAATTGGCGTTTCATCTCCAACTCTGCTTCAAATTCTGAATTCCTTGTTCTCACAACATTCTCATGATTGGCAACAACTTTTTCAATTTCAATCTGCCTTTTGCCAAACAAATTTCAAAATAATAGTCCAGTGAGAGAGAAATGGTAAGAGGACTGAAAATGGCAATAAATTCCAACATTTACAGCAAAAGAACTCACAGATTCCTTGCTGGCAAGCTTTTCCTGTAAAACAAGTAACTCTCGCTCTCTTTTTCTTAGTACAGCTTTCCTCTCAATAACAGCCTGCGTGCGCTCAAAAGAAAACGTAGATGAGTATAACAACATGAAAAATTAATATAATTCACACCAACAATAATATTTGAAAATACCAACCTCCTCTCTTTGAGACAAGGAAGCTGCAGTTAGCTCAAGATTGGATTTCTCATCATTCAGGGATCTAAGTTCCTTCTCAACATTTGCTTTTGAGACTTCAAGCACCTTTTCAAGTTGATTTAGCTCTTGACATTTACTGGCAACATATTCCTCCCTCTGGTTCAGCAAAGATTGTCCATCAAGTAACCTTTCCTGTTCCTGCAGCAAAACCTTCCGTCTTTCACTCCAAGATTGTCTCTCAAGAGCAATCTCCTTCTCTTTTACATCACAACTAAGACAAGGATAAAAAAACACATTAACAAAATCATAAACCAAATTTCTAGAGAGCAAAACAGCTGTTGGCCAAATGTTTTGACAGATATGGCATGATATGCACAGATAAGTTGCTTAAAAATAAAAAAATTGTCTGTAGATGGTTGTGTTTCTGCATTATCATCATGCATGGCCTTTTTCACCTATTAGTTTACGAGGAGCAAACTAACCACATATAGTTCCTTCACAGCCTATTTGGAACCAATTCTTCAATAAAATTCAATTCTACATCTAATTTGAATCAAACAAACATCAGAATTGAATTTTTTGCATTTGAATCAAGCTGAGTTCAATAGAAATCAATTATTAGCAACAAATTTCCCCAAGTTACTCTTGCCCATGTTTCACTCAAAATGATCCACCTCTCAAATATTTTGCAATCTGATCCTTCCTTTATCTCTGCCAAATCTCTGCTAAACCCAATTTATTACAAGTCTTATGTTCACTTGCACAAACAACCTGTCAATCTTGCACCTCCAAGTTCTATCTATATCCTGCACATTGTTATGTGATGAAGTTCAAGTTAGGATCACAATCAAATCAAAGAATCACATGGCCTAGCTGCATAAGAAATAAAATAATAAGCATGGATAACTAGTGTTTCTAAGACCAAAGCAGAATAGCATGACCAGGTAAAAAACAATCACAGATACATAATGAAATGACCCCAAACAATGAAACATGCATCTCTGTTCCAAACAACAAAATCAAGACTAAAAAACATCAGTGGTTGCATTTATTGTTTATGAAAAAAATTCAAGACCCAGTGAAGTATTTGCATTCTAATAAAAAAATACAGAGGTCTTCAGGTCAGGAAGTGAGAAGTTGAAAGGGAAAAAAGGAGAAAGGGTGTATTGGGACAAAAATTTCCAGTGTTCCGATCTATCGTAAATCGGGCATGTGAGTTTTATATGGAGTCTAGAATTCAACTCTGGTCTTAAGAGGTTTCCAAACATCACAATTGGATTAGTAGGAGTAAATTGGAATTAATTCTACACAATCCCATGGTTTTCAAACAGGCTGTTAAATGAAACCATGAAACTAGATGACATGACATATCATCTTATTGAAAATCTACAAATAAGCTAAATTCTATGACATCAGTTCTCTGGGCAGATAAAATGGAGAGAATAAGCTGATGGATGGAATATTTACTCAGTTTTGAAAGCAGTCATATGCCTGCTAAGATCAGCTTCATGTGCCTCAACTTCCCGGAGCTTTCTTTCTGCGGCTCGGTGAAACCGACTAGCTTCAGCTTGTAAAGCTTCAGCAGCATGCACTTTTGCTTCAGAATCTAAAAGCTTTCTCAGGACAACTTGTACCATTTTGCTTGCGTCAGCCAACTGTGAGTCAGTTGCAACCTTGGTTCAGCAGATTATGTACGCATCTCATGCAAGGCTTTCTCCATCTACAAAAATCCATCAGAAAACCATAAGGATTGCAAAACAATGATATGCACAAATTGGAAAGAAATGAAACAAGGAAGACCCAGAACAAAAATCTTACACTTGATATACACTCTTTCTCAACTCCTAAAGCCTTCATCAAACTTTCTTCTTGTTTTCTCGCCTCAGCTAGGGCAGATAAGTGTGCAGCTTGATCACGCTTGCGCGTTAAATCAGCTGTTTCAGCAGATGCTTTCATTTGCTCATAGTTTGAAGTCCGCTCCTTTTTTTCCTTTATGAGAAGTCCCATGCGGTATTGAAGGTCAAACATCTACATGAACTACACTGGTCAAAAAATCCCGCCCACTCATGAAATAAAATGAGCTAAAGTTCCAACATTTAATCCACCACTAAGCATATAATTATTACAAGCGTGCTCAAACATAACAAAATTAACTCCTTCCCCAAAAAATGACAAACTTTCTACTTACATGATCCTTGAAACAGCGAGTAAATTACTAGTTACTAGTTAATATAAAAGGAAAAACATTCATCCCATCCCAAAAAAATTAGAAATTGAAAACGTTGAGAGTAATCCCACAATTAACTATCTCAAAGAGCATCTCTAATGAAAAATACTATTTTAAAAATAAATTGATAAAATAGCATTTTGAATAGTATATATATATAGCTTTTTTTATCATATCTATTCCAATAAAAAAAAACTATTTTAAGAGCCATTTATATTGGAGTAGAAAAAATAAATTTTTTATTATTTCTTAATATGTTTGATGTTATTTTTTTTTTCACATAGTTATATTTAATTAATTTATTTTTTTAGTGGTCCTACTTTGTTGATTTTGACTCTTTGGAGAGATATGTAGAAATAGCATTTGTGAGAGCATCTCCAATGGAGAAACTAAATGAATAGCCAAAAATAAAAAATTAATATTTTGGTTTTTCTTTACCTGTTTTGCACACTCCAAGGGAAAAGCTAAACAAAATGCTAAAATACCTTTTTTCTCTCACAAATGTTATTTCTACATATCTCTTCAAAGAGCCAAAACAAATAAAGTGGGACCATTAAAAAAATAAATCAATTAAATATAGCTATGTGGGAAAAAAATAACATCAAACATATTAAGAAATAATAAAACACTTGTTTTTTCTACTCTAATATAAATGGCTCTTCAAATGGCTTTTTTCATTGGAATAGATATGATAAAAAAAAAAACTATACGTATGCTATTCAAAATACTATTTTATTAATTTAGCTTTTCAAAATAACATTTTTCATTAAAGATATTATGAGAAAGAAAAAGTATTTTAACATTTTATTTGACTTTCTTTTTGGAGTGTGCAAAACAAGCAAAGAAAAATCAAAATATTAATTTTTATTTTATTTTTAGTTATCTATTTAACTTCTCCATTGTAAATGCTCTAGTAACTATTAATTTAACTCTTCCACGAACTACCATAACAAAAAAAAAAAAAAAAAAACATAAAAGACTTGTAAATTTTAGTCATTAGAGTTTTCTCCGAATTCCCTCCTTGTTCGAAAACAAAAACTAAACAATCAGATAAAAGCACCAATAAATAAATAAAAGAACAAGAAGAGCAAAAAGAAAGCAAAACTCGGTTTCAAGTTTCGCAATATAGGCAATAATAGCAGCCTTATCTCTTCTTTTAACAGATTCTTCATCAAATCCATCCTCTTTAAGTAGTTTCCAGATCGTCTCATCACTTAAAGGAGTCTTCAAGACCCTAATCCCTGGCGTTAACAATAAACCCCTCCAACTTGCATTGCTTGGAGTGATCGGACTCGTCATCTCCTGAGTCCGACTACTAACTCAAGAAACCCCAGAACTCACATCCTGAAAAGGAGGAGAGTGACTGAGTCACCGAGTTCGCGCGGGTATCTTTTTCTTTATTGTCGGGGATTTTACCTGCTATTACAGAGACCAGCTAGACGAGGTGGCGAGTCGAGGAATTATTTATTACTACGTATAAATTATAAAGGGGGAAGAAGAGAAGCGACGTCGAACAGGGGTTGGTGAAAGGAATTTCTGGTAGTCTTAGGCGGCCTTTTAAAAATTTTGGATCAGCGGAAAGTTAATTTGATTAATGAAAGAATCATAATTGATTCCATGTCTATCAGTATTTACAATTTAGTTGGTCGGATAAAGAAAATTTAAATATAAAAAAATGCTTACATCTCAAGAAGTTTTTTTTTTTTTTTCAGTTGTTAAATTTAACCTTTTAGATTTGACTTTTTATTTATCTTAAATTTTAAATTAAATAATATAGAAATTATTTTAACATATTCTAAACAACAATATTTGGCATTACAACTGAAAAATATTTAAAAAAAAATAATTTTTTATTTTTATTTTTATTTAGTATATTTTTTATGTTTTTAACCATATTTTAATATGCTGATATTAAAAATAATTTTTAAAAAATAAAAAAAATATTAATTTAATGTGTTTTGAAATGAAAAGTATTTTGAAAAGCAACCACTATTATATTTTTAAATATCCTCTAGTGAGTCCAAAAAATACTTGGATGACTAATACAAAAGAGTTTAACTTTAATAAAATTCAAGGTATTTTTTTAATTAAAACAGTAACATATAGGATTAATTAAAGATTTGCAACGGGTTATAGATTTCACTAAGTTTAATAACTTTATTTCTTTAAAACTATTTTTTACTTGATTATATAATAACATAAACAAATGCTTATAAAATTGAGTATATTCAATGTTGGAATGCTTGCTTAAGGTTAAGATAATTTTATAGGAAGCAACTTTAAACAAATTAGAAAACTAGATTTTTAATTAAATCAAGTTAATCTACAAAACACATAATTTGTATTATGGACTTCATAGGATTTAATAACTTTTTTTATGAATAATATTTATTTATTTAATTATTTATTTAATTATACAATAATAAAAATATATGCTTGCAAAATTGAGCAACAACTAAATGTTGGGATATTTATTTGAGATTGCGATAACTTTATAGAAATAAAATAAAAAATAAAGTATGAAAATTAATTCATAATTAATCAAATATTAAATGATGAAATTATATATAAAAAAAACATTAATAAAAATTAATGTTAAATGATAAATATTTTTTAAAAAAATATCAAGCTTGTGGGTTTGGATTGTCTAACCTGCATGGTCCTTAAAAAAAAAAAAAAGAGGCATGTAGACCTATTAGCCAAAACCTGTGTGTGGATATTTTTTTCTTTATTTTTTTAGGATAACCTATCATCTATTCTTTTTTTAAATAAGGGATAGGTCATCTCTAGTGGCACGCAACATGTCACTAGCTAAGGTGCCGCTAAATCCAACCACTAATGTGATACCCAAAAAATCAAAGAGAAGATGGTTTTAGTCTAAAATCAATTTTGTGACTTATTTTCATAAAAAATAACCCTACAAAGACCATAAAACCTCTATAAATCATCTGTCAACCCCTGAAAACACCTTAAAATAATTGTGGCCAACCAACAATCTCATCATTTTTGGTGAATTTTCTTTTATCTCTCAAACTTGAGAATTGAAAAGTAAATAAAATAATTTTTTAGATCAGAATAAAAATTTTAAAAACTTTGAGTTTGGTTATATATTTTTTTTGTGTTTTACATTGTGATCCTCTCACTTTAAATATGTTTTCTCTACTATAATTTAAAACTTTATCTTATATAATTAGATAACAAAAAGATTAGAAAAAAAACATGGGGACAATTTAAAAATAGTGATGGAAATAAAACGAGTTGAGCTTCACTATTCATAAGAATAATGAAGCACTTGGGAAAAAACCCAATATATTTTAGTATTTTGTATAATAAGATTTTTTTTAAAAAAAATTTGGTTATGATATCTTTTTAGGTCATATTTAGTTAGTATATCTTATAATAGAAAAGACAATTAAAAAAATGCAAAAACTTGTTTGGATGTAGAAATAAAAATTAGAAAGTAAAAATAAATTTGCTTTAGAACAATTTATGAAAGGATAAAGTTGAATACTTTACAACTGTTTATTCATAAACTCCTGCAATAACTCATTTATTTTTTACATTTTCTAGTTTGGGATGAAAATTAAATGATTATAAAGAAAGTAAATTAGTTAATAAAATATAACTAAACAGGCATGATTAATTAAAATAAATTAACAATAAAACCCTCATTTCAGGTAACATCCAAATTGAGTGAGGTATTTCAATCACCAAATTCTTGTAGTGGATTTTCTATACGTCGAATTATACATAATCAATTCACTTTTCTTTTCCAATCAAATTAAAATAATGTTTTGTAATTTTATTAACTTTAATATTTTATGCAGATTCTATTGCCAATAATGTCTAGAAATTAATAAAATCCAAACACTACAACCTCGTGGAAAATCTACAAACAAACACCTCTACTCCCCTCACCATTTAATAACCTTGAATTTGCTTTCACTGACCATAATTTCACCAAAACTTAAACACCATAATATTTGTTTCTGGAGATCAAAGAAATAAGGTTAGAATTGGAATATCCTATTTTTCTTTTTTCATATATTATGATGATTTTCTATAATCCTAGAGGCGCAAAAATAAGATTAATTAAGTATCTGGATGATGGGTAATTATACACATTCATGGTAATATTCCTTTCTTTAGTATGGGTGGACCATATAGTTTGGTGGTAAAAGTTTTAGTTTTTACAAAACATTTTTTTTTTATAAGGTTTGAGAACTCTCGAATGATTAAGTTAATGATTTTTTTAATAAGAAGTTGTAATAAATAAAAAATAATTATTAAATTCTAAGAATCAAAGTGTTTATTCTTGATTTTTTATATAATAAATACTCTAAGAATGTATGATCAAATAATAAAAATAAAAACTTTTTACCTGAATAGTTCAAAGAATATTTATATCTCATAAATTTTGTCATTTTATTAAATGGATGTAGAGTCATTTTTTTTAAAAGCTTTGATGAGTAGAAATATCCCTTCATAACATTAATATTGTATAAGAGATATTCTTATTAATATTAATATTGATGTTGAATGGAACATGACAAGCTTTTGGTAGACTTTTATATACTTGGAAGTGTATAGAAATAACTATCATAAATTCTTATAATCATAAAAATAGTTTTGTGACTCAATATAACTTATAAAAACTATCAATTTTATATGTACTTAATCTTGGATTGATTTTAAATTCCAAACTATTGACCTATTTTATCAAACCAACATATACTTAATGTCAATTCTATAAATACTCAGGACTTAATATGTAGCTAACTCAAGAGTGTTGAGTTAGATATTTTACCATATTAACAGGCACTTGGATACTAGACTCATGATTATTTAAATTTAGTATGTAACTAAATCTAAAAATATTAGTTTGGTATCTTGTTAAACCTATAAATACTTCACCAAATATTAACACTTCTCCAGAAAATGTAAGTGTTGTCTGCATCATCAACATCAAAAACACAGTTGCTGATTAAGTTCCCTTTGTCTGACATGGAATTCAAACTCTAGCAGCTCCCGCATTGCTATGGATGAAAAGAACATTGTTTTTATTTCTCTAGCCAAATGTTTGTGAATAAGTAGCAAAAAGTTCGCGAATAATTTACAAGAAACTTAAACCCTTGCCTCCAAACAAATGTGATGCACCGCAAGGATGGCATCAATACAGAAGATAGACGCGATGAGACCTTAAAAGACCATCAAAAAGTGGCTAGAGTGACCACACGCTCAGCTCAAAAAAGAAAATTTCATGGAAATTGTTAAAAATAGACGTAACCACATTTGATTTTTAAAAATCTGGATATCAGTTCCTTTTTTAAAAAGAAAATGTATAAAAAATGACTCTTATCCCTAAAAAAAGAGATTTTATCGAGGCTGTTTAAAGAATGGGCGTTGGACATATGGCTAATAAGAATTGGGTTTGGACTCAGGAGATTTCATTTCTTCTTGCTACAAACATGCAGTTGTGCATACTCTGTCGTGAAACTTACAATGTTTTGAAAAGATCCGGAAACATTTATACCCCTGAAAATAACAAGTGATGTCTTCTTGACATAGATATGGCTATCAGTTGTGCAGCCATTAACAATTATTTGGATCAATTTAAGATTGATCGTGGATAGTAACTAGTTATTTGGTAAAATCACTTGGAGTTTTTTCTTCTTTTTTTTTCTTTTTTGACTCGAAGAAAGCTCCAGTCCGAGACCGCTTGAGGCTGAGGGAGAGGTACGCGAAGCTGCTTAGGATTGTATTTTGCCAGCTTCTCCTTCAGTTCTGCCTTCACAACAGAACAAGTGCAAGGTAAACAACAAAACCAGGTGCATCAGTCACTCAAAAGTCAACTTTTATAATAAAAAATGGTCAATGCAAATAACCCTAAAAAACTCAAGGTGTAAGGTATGTTATTCCTACATCAGAACCATATCACAGTTAAGTGTCCAATACAGCCCCATTATGAAAATAATGGCAAATCTTTCCAAATCCTCATATACTATGCAAATATTTTTTTTTCAAAAACCATGGATGAAACAGATAATGCTCAGAAAAATAGAGCACAAAAAAACTCGAAAAGTAACACAAGACTGAGGATTTACCTTAGAAACATTGGCTCTGCCAGGATGAAGAACATCAACGATCTGCGTTAATCAAAAGAGAAGAATTAAAACCAAAAACACTTGAAGACCTTACTCAAAAAGGAAAACAAATACAATGGAATACACAATTTCACTGAACTATAACCTACTCCAAACACAGATATTAGTAGGTAATGCTCTAGCAGGATACATTTAACACCAAAGCATAATTGTTCTAAAAAAACTACTGATGCCAGGGTCAGCAAACACGTTACAACATCTCATTTTACCAGCCAATAAAATTCCCAAGAAAATAATTTGAAACCAAAAGGATTCATGGGCTCAGAGATCTTGGTGGAAACTAACATCAAATGGATTCCTTGAAATCCATCAAGAGTAGCAAATATTTTGTCACATCACTGGCCCTTACTACTTGATATCCGAAAAAGTCCAACTCTGAATTCATACACAAACATAAAACATTAATCACTAACGTAAAACAAACAGAACTGAACTTCCCTAATCTAAAGCACGCTTTATTTATATTGAAGAAAAACAAAACCAAGACTATTCACATTAACTAATAAAAACCCACAAACAATATTTTGTATGTCCTTCTAAGAGCCTAGAAAATGAAGAAAAAAGAGAGAATGTGAGGGTCAGTCAAAGCTTCCAAATTGAGTTTTCTGAGACTTGTGCATGATTAAGAGCTAATATGCTTGTGGTTGAGCATTTTAGCATGAAAAGCCTGTTCATTGCATATCTGCTGTTGTGTTTGTCCTGATATACAAGATAAGGAAAGCTATTACAGCTGGATTCTTTTTCCATGCAGCTAGAAAGAACCCACAGGAGGGTTATAGGACTTTGGTTGAGAACCGGCCAATTTATATCCACCCCAGCAGTGCTCCTTTCCAGAGAACCAGACTGGGTCATGTACCATGAGCTGTAATGACTACAAAAGAGTATATGCGCAAGGTCAAGTTTATAGATCCCAAATGGCTAGTGGAACGAGCTCCCAGGTTCTTTAAAGTATCAGGTCCTACAAAAATGAGCAAGCGAAAGCGTCAAGAACGCATTGAACCTCTCTACGATAGATACCACGAACCTAATTCATGGCGTTTGAGTAAAAGGCGAGCTTAATGTGTTTTGAGTTATTTATATCAACTGGTTCTCAATCTTATTTCATTTTTTCTTGCTACAAGCATGTAGTTGTACATACTCTCTGTCTTGAAACTTGATAGTGTTTTGAATAGATCCAGAAACATTTATATCACTGAAAATAACTAGTGAGGTCTTCTTGACATAGATATGGCTATCACTTGTGCAGCCATTAACAGTTATTTGGATCAATGTAAGATTGGTTGTGGAAAGTAACTAGTTTATTTGGTAAAATTGGAATTTTCTTATTTATTCCTTTTCGTCTCAAAGAAAGCTCCAGCCGGAGACGGCTTGAGGCTGAGGGAAAGGTACTGGTCAGTCGACGGAATTTCAAAAAATAATAATTCTCAAAATAATAAATAGATGTCACTAAATCAGTTTAAGAATCCTCAAATCAGTTTAAGAATTTACATATTTATTCTTATAAATATGTTGATTATTAAATTTATTAATTATTAAAATAAAATAAATATTTCTTCACGTCAAGCAAATAAATTTGATATCTCTTAAAGTTAAGGGAAATCGATGAGATTACAAATATATTAATTAGGAAAAGCTCTCTAATCAATTTATTACCATCAAGCGAATGTAATATTGAAAGCAATTTTTGTTCACTGAGAATAGTTTTAGGAATAAAATCTATGTATTTATTTTAAGAAAACATTTAAAAGCTTGACAATTTTAACTTAGTTTATTCTTTTCTAATAAATCAAGATGAGAGTTGTTGCAATCAAATTAATTTTTTTGCTTCTTACTCTAGACCCTAACAACAATTACAGATTGAAAGAAACTAGAAAGCATACATGATATCTCAAAACAATTCAATAAGCTTGAATAACAATTAATAGTATAATTCTGAACAATGAAAAATAAATACTTGAATATGAAAGAATTACAATAATTACGTTACTTCTCACAATGTGCTAATGGAGATGGCGTGTCTCCCTTTTGAACCAAATTCAGGAGTTTAGTTCATGATTGCTGGAAAATTGATAAAAACAGAGAAGAAATGAATGTTTTTTGGATCCTATTCAGCTGTGTTTTGCTCTCTTTATTCTCCTCCTTTGTTACCTAAATCTTCAGGATTCTTAGACTACTTAGGAATCTTCATGATGCTAAATTCATTCTTTTTTTATCTGATCTTTAATGTTAGATAAATCTCTCAAAATTTCTGTTGAAAACTGATTCTACTGCTGTAACAATTTTGCAGTAATTCCAACTCTGCTGCAACTTAAACCTTGTTTTTTACTTGGTTTCTTGTAATATCCGACTATTTCAGCTGTATTTATTTATTCATGGTGTGTTAAAGGCTTGATCTGCATCTTTTTTGGATTCTAAGACCTATCATTTTTATATCAGATTCTCAGCTATAATATGATGCTCGACACTATTGGTTTCCTGATCAGAGTAGGAAACTCATCTCGTCCTCTAGATTGCATCTAGAGTTTGGTCTTGAAAGCAATTTTATTTGAATTGGAATTTTTCATTAAAGTTGTAGTATTGGATGTGTAGATGAATTTGAAGTTTTTATTTTTTTAATTTTAATATTTAAAGTTTAAGATATTCTTGTTTGAATAGAGAGAATGTCTATCAAATAAAGGAAAGAGAACATGTGGGATATTTGATAACCTTGCCCAGGACTTGAAGCTCTTAGTAAGGGGCACGCACAAGTAAATGTCCAAAGAAATTTAGAGGGACAGTAAATGGTTTTTGCCTATAAGGTTAGCAGACATGTAGAGTGTGGGCTGTGGTTGGGTTCCACCAAATTATTTATAATTTATAAACTAAATAAGAAATAATTATACATGCAGTTTTTCAATGTATCTTTGCATACAAAAAGTTTCTAAGTGTAAATTAAAATATTTATACATGAAACATTGAATTAAATAAATTAAAAATTATATGTGTTAATAAATAATAATAAAATATTATTAATACCAGAAAATAAAAGTATAAAAATTAAGGACTAGATACAAATCAAAACATTTAATCTTGCAAAACAATATATTTATGGAGTTATGTTTACTGAATTTATTTATTACAACTATTCTTTTATTAAATCAAATGGTATTTAAAATAAGCACACATATTAAATTGATTAAATAAAATAAAAATAAAAAATATTATGTAAGGCTACACATATTAGAAATGTTAACCGAAAATAAACATTTTTAATTCTGAAAAATAATTTTTTTTTAGTGCAAAAGATTAAAAACAATTTATAGATTAATCAGAATACTCTTTTTAAAAAATAAATACGCACAACATCTTCAAAAATTTAATCTTTAAAAAAAAAATTAAATAAGCAAAAAAAATTATATATGAGGGATATTAATTAAAAAATTATTTTAAAAAAATTATTAAAATAGATACCAGTTAAAAAAAGAAGCAATATTAAAAAAATAAACATTTTTAATTCTAAGAAATAATGTTTTTTAGTGCAAAAGATTAAAAACAATTTATAGATTAATCAAAATAATCTTTTTAAAAAATAAATACGCACAACTTCTTCAAAAATATAATCTCTAAAAAAAATTTAAATAAGAAAAACAAATTATATATGAGGGATATTAATTAAAAAATAAATTTAAAATTATTTTTAAAAAATTATTAAAATAGATACCAGTAAAAAAAGAAGCAATATTAAAAAAATAATAATCTCAATACTATGATTTAATTTATCAAACCTGTTAATCGACTATAAATTCAACTAAATTTAATAAATTTTTCCTCTTAAATTTACATTCAACTTAAAAAATAAAAAATAAAAAAACAAGGAGGGCCAACAGCCCAAGCGAGCTGCAATAAAGAGTTCAAGAATGTTGATGAGCCTATACTTATTTTAATTTTTTAAAGGTCATTCCTAATTTCATGAAAAAAAACGAGCAACTTGCCAGACAATGTGTGCCTACAAATTGGATTCCCACCACCATTATGGTAATCGGAAAACTAGGGTAGGAATATTTTTTTTCCACCAAACCTATTTTTTAGCCATTTACACTAAAAAACATGTAACCA
>NW_011506768.1:0-1806 GCF_000495115.2 Populus euphratica
TCTTGCCTCATCGTTGTCACCTGTGCAGTGAAGGGCTTGGTGGCCTTCAATTTAGGCCTGGAAATGGCATCAACTGCAGGTATTGGCAAGTGCCAGGTTGCTCTGTTCTAAGAACAATACATCAGAATTACGAATTCTGGGTTTTATATTTTCCTGACAAGACCTCTGGGAAGTGAGAACAAAAGGGTGACACTGACAAAAGAGCACCACATCTCAGGAATCAGATTATCCCAGCACCCAGCCCATGACTAAATTCAGTCTAAGATTCCTCATATTTCCAAATCTCAATCAACTCTGCAAATCATGAAGATACCAGTGAAAAGATTTGAGGAACACATTTGAATCTGAGAGGGACAGTGGAGAATCATAACCAAAGTCAAAAGTGAACCATTGACAGTGACATAGACTAACCAATGGAACCTCCAACATACAACTGTCTAATGAAAAGTCAAAAAATCGAAAGCTAAAAAAATAACTTAAGTTTTCAAAGCAACCATTGAGATGAACGAAAGAGCATATTTGGTGACTAATTACATCCACTAGTCCATGATGACAGACAGTAGGCTATGAACTTGGCATTTTAAAAAAAATAACGTAGGTTACTAAAAGTTTTGAGATAATAATACAAGTTTAAGAATTTGAAAAATATTACAGTTTAAACGCAATTGCATTTAAAAATATTGTTTTTGACCGCAAAAATTATTTGAAATAACAATTTCATTTTAGAAATTTTTTTGGTACACAATAGCAAATAATGGGGGTTTAGTACATGTTCTTTTTTAAAATTAATTATCCTAAACAAAACAAACTCAAAATTTTATGAAAATTTAATAGTTAAAATATGAGATTCAAGATTCAACTAAAAACAAAAAGAAAAGGTGATGGGTATAAGAGACAAATGAAAAAGAATACAAAAGGAAAGAGAAATGCTATGTACCATTAAAAAAATCTCCACAGGTAAATTATTATTGCATCTTGAAAATTATTGCATCTTGAAAAAAATCAAATGAGGTTGTAATTAGTAATAATTATTTTCAGTTCGATTCGATTTTTACCTAAAAATAATCAAACTAATTTTAAAAAAAATCAAAATCAAATAGAAACTAATTCAAACCAATCTATTTCGGTTCAGTTTGGTTATTTTAGAATAAAAATCAAAATCTAACCGACTGGTTTGAGTTCAGTTATTTTATATTAAAAACCAAAAAATATGTTGTTTTTTGGGTTTTTTTTTGTAATTTTCAATGGTTTGGTTTCGGTTTGACTGGGTTTTTTCAGTTTGGTTTTTTAATTAATTTTGGTTTGATTTTTTGATTTCAAACTTCTAAAACCAAAACCAAACTGAACCGATTAATTTGTTTAATATTCTGTTTTTTTTTTTGGTTTGGTTTTTACCGTTATTTTTTTATTTCCTCATTTTAATTGGTTTTTTTCTCACTTCCAATTGTAATTAATCCCAAACAAAATATCTAATAAATTATGATCATATTTAATAGTATTTTAAAATGCAGTTAGAATCATTTCATTGAGATTTTAAAATCATTTTATCCTTGATGAACTTTTTTTAATCATTAGATTTTCATAAAATTTTAAGTTGATTTTAAATATATGTTAATTAAATAAAATTAGACATGAGTTTTTAAATAACTGCTATTTTCAATAATAGTTCTTTGCAACCAATATTCTCAACAGTTATGTATTCAAATTATATTGTTTTTTTTATTTATATTATTTTTTTCAAAACTTTTATCAAATTACATTAGAATTCTAAAATACCCATAAACTTGATCCAAATAAATAGGCCTC
>NW_011506811.1:0-1751 GCF_000495115.2 Populus euphratica
ATCCAATTTTCTTAAAAATTGGCAAACAGGGTCTTTTTTAGTCAGATTCCCAAGACTAAGTCGATCATGTTCTTTATGAAATAGTGGCCATAACTCATGAATTGCACGATACTTATCTTGACTATGATGAGACTTAAGAGTCAATAGAAGATTATCTAAAGACTCTCTGTGTTTTGAAATAAATCCCGCCTTTTGACAATTTTCACAGGTTTTGCGGAATGCATGTGATTCCTTGAATATGGTGGGCCAATAAAATCTGCTTTGTAAGATTTCTACAATCCTCTTTTTTGATGAGAAATGATCCCCACGTGCCTTAGAGTGATAAAATTTAATGACATTACTTACCTCATTGTCGGGAATGCATCTTTGAAATATTTGATCAGGACAATAATTGAATAAGTAAAGGTCATCCCAATAAAATTTTTGCATGTTGCTCAAAAATTTTATTTTGTCTTCGGTACTCCAATGACCTGGCAAAAATCCTAAAGCAAGAAAATTGATATTTTTAGCAAACCAAGGCATTGAACTAAGAGAAAGTAAGGATTCATCAGGAAAGTAATCATCGATTGGTGTCATGTCGGGTGTTGAATCTGTTGTCACTTTTGATAAAAGATCTGCATCAACCTTTTCGGTGCCTTTTTCATCCTCGATTTCTTCCTGATTGGTCATGGCATAAGAAAATAGAAGTGCTAATGGGGAATCAGTCTTTTCTTTGCAATATTCAGATTCAACCCCTTCCTTACCCTCAGAGATTGACTCATCATCTTTCTCACAAGGTTCAAGAATTGGTTTTTGAATAACCTTACCACTACGAAGAGTGATGACTGATTTGACTTGATCCATGTGTTGACTTCCAGAACTACTTGCATTTGCATTGTATTGCCCTTTGGGATTTTGCTGTGGTTGAGATGGAAACTTACCTTTCTCTTGAAAATTGAGAGCAGATGTGAATTTTACAAGAGTATCTTTAAAATTTGTTATGCTTTGAGCAAGTTGAGTGTTGATTGTCTCTTGCTTTTCAATGAATGCATACAAAGTTTCCTCAAAATTTCTTGTAGGAGGTGAAGCATAAGGAGGTTCATATCCATGATAATTTTGGAAATTATGGTGTGCTTGAAACTGTGGTTGTGAAGTTTGTGCATTGTCACTGTTCCAACTGAAATTTTGGTGATTTCTCCAACCAAGATTATATGTTTGCAAATATGGGTTACGATTGGGCCTTTCGAAACTGTTTAAAGCATGGGCTTGATCATGGAGACATTCCTTAAAAGAAGGCAACAGATTTTAATTGACCACTCTTTTTCAATTCTAGTGCCTCGACTTTTCTAGCTAAAGATGCAAACTTGGCTTGAAGGTCATGATCTTCCCTAGGGTTGTACATACCTCCACTAGATGTATGAGGTTGAGTTTTACTCGATGCCTCATAAGTACCCGCAGTGTCCTAATTTTGAGCATTTTCAGCTAACAAGTCTAAATACTCCATTGCTTCATCAGGGTCTTTATCTTCAAAAGTTCCATTGCACATCAATTCAATCATTTGCCTATCTTTAGGTGTTACCCTTCATAAAAATATGAAACCAATCTCCATGTTTCAAAACCATGATGAGGGCAAGTACTAAGCAAGTCTCGATACCTATCCCAACATTGGTAAAATGTTTCTCCTGGTTTTTGAGTGAAAGTGGTGATTTGTCTTTTGAAAGATTTTGTTCTATGAGATGGGAAAAACTTCTTTAAAAACTATTGTTACATTT
>NW_011506769.1:0-317 GCF_000495115.2 Populus euphratica
ATCTCGGCAGGGGACCCATTACAATATACCATCTCGGCAGGGGACCCATTACAATATACCATCTCGGCAGGGGACCCATTACAATATACCATCAGGGTAGGTAACCCATTAAAATATACCATCTGAACAGGTGACCCATTACAATGTAACCATCTGGACAGGTAACCTATTACAATATACTATCTGGGAAGGTGACCCCTTACAATCTGACCATCTAGGCAGGTAACGCATTTCAATATACCATCTAGGAAGGTAACCATTAAAATATACCATCTGGTCACGTGACCCATTACAATGTAACCGTCTGGGCAGGTAAC
>NW_011506769.1:453-1805 GCF_000495115.2 Populus euphratica
GGCGGGTACCGCATCACAATATACCATCTTGGCAGGTGACCGCCTACAATGTGACCATCTAGGTTGGGAACGCATTACAATATACCATCTGGGGATTTGACCCCTTACAACGTGACCATCTTGGCAGGTAACGCATTACAATACACCATCTGGGTAGGTAACCCCTTAAAATATATCATCTGAATAGGTGACCCATTACAATGTAACCGTCGGGGCAGGTAACCATTACAATATACCATCTGGGGAGTTGACCCCTTACAACGTGACCATCTTGGCAGGGAACGCATTACAATACACCATCTGGGGAGGTAACCCCTTAAAATATATCATCTGAATAGGTGACCCATTACAATGTAACCGTCGGGGCAGGTAACCATTACAATATACCATCTGGGGAGTTGACCCCTTACAACGTGACCATCTTGGCAGGGAACGCATTACAATATACCATCTGGGGAGTTGACCCCTTACAACGTGACCATCTTGGCAGGGAACGCATTACAATATACCATCTGGGTAGGTGACCCCGTACAATGTGACCATCTAGGCAGGTAACGCATTACAATATACCATCTTCGCAGGTGACCATTACAATATACCATCTAGGCAGGTGACCCATTCAAATATGACCATCTAGGTAGGTAGCCCATTCCAATATACCATCTAGGCAGGTGACCCGTTACAATGTGACCATCTAGGTTGGTAACGCATTACAATATACCATCTGGGAAGGTGACCCCTTACAATGTGACCATCTAGGCAGGTAACGCATTACAATATACCATCTTGGCGCGTGACCCCTTACAATGTGACCATCTAGGTTGGTAACACCTTACAATATACCATCTGGGAAGGTGACCCCTTACAATGTAACCATCTTGGCAGGTAACGCATTACAATACACCATCTGGGTAGGTAACCCATTAAAATATACCATTTGAACAGGTGACCCATTACAATGTAACCATCTGTGCAGGTAACCTATTACAATATACTATCTCGGAAGGTGACCCCTTACAATGTGACCAGCTAGGCAGGTAACGCATTCCAATATACCATCTAGGAAGGTAACCATTAAAATATACCATCGGGTCACGTGACCCATTACAATGTAACCGTCTAGGCAGGGAACACTTACAATATACCATATGGGCAGGTGACCCGATACAATGTGACCATCTAGGGTGGTAACGCATTACAAGATACCATCTGGGAAGGTGACCCCTTACAATGTGACCATCTTGGCAGGTAACGCATTACAATACACCATCTAGGGAGGTAACCCATTAAAATATACCATCTGAACAGGTCACCCATTACAATGTAACCATCTGGGCAGGTAACCTATTACA
>NW_011506770.1:0-1803 GCF_000495115.2 Populus euphratica
ACTTAAAGGTATCTTATATTATTAGATACGTTATTATAAAACATGCTTTAGTTAAGGAGTTATTGATACTTCAAGTGCAAAATGATGATATAAAACTTTGATAAAAATACACTTTTAAGTACTAATCATGTTTCTTATTCTATGAGTCTTGAGAATTTTTTTTTCATTTCCTTCCACTCATTCTTTTAGCTATTACCATTTATCCCCATTACAAATTAAATTAAAGACCTTTTGATTTTGAGTGGTGCTTTTAATGTAGTGGAGACTTATACCAAAGTGAAAGCATATGGTGTTTGACTCTTTCTTAAATAAATTGATTGATCCTATTTGTAAGGTTTATGGAAATTTCACTTGTTCAAAGCACGCATAGCATAAATCATCATTACCATTGATTATATCACACACACATACATATTATTTAGCGTTTAAATAATATCGAACTTAGTCTAGTGATTTATATTTCAAGACTCCAACCTCTTATTGTTTCCTAAGATAAATGTTGAAAGGTTAGTATTTTATTTTGTTTCTTAGTTTTACTTGAGGACTAACAAAAGGCAAGTGTGGAGAAATTTGATAAGTATCGATTTTCTATCATCTTCTATTATTTTCTCTGCACTTCTTTGTTAGTTTCTTGAATTTTTTTATTTTTTATTATTCTTTTAGTTCTCATCAAATTCCCCCCACTTAACCTTTAATTGTCCTAGGGAAAAACTCAAATTCATCATCCTAAAAAAAAAAAAAACATCAAGGTTACATTGCCATCAAGAAAGAACAACAAAGCTTTTCAAAAATCATAACATATTATGGACAAATATTCTTAACCAACTTGCAATTATTAATAAGTAGTTTCATTCAAAGATGGAGTAAACTAAATAAGTAGACTCTCATATAAATAAACACTCAACTCTTATATAGTTGAAAAGTATATATCTCACTCAATTCCATTCTAATGAAAATGATCTACTATAGGCTTTTATATCTTATTATTCTCCACCGCTAGGATCATATGCATAACATGAATTATAAGAACTTCTCAAGGATTAGAGTGGGGCTTAGAATCAAGGTGTGAAACATTTGGGAATGTAGCTCAAAAGCCATTTAAACTAGTATAGCAAAAATAAATCAACTTAAGCTCGAATATATAAGACATGTAGAACCAATCACTTTATTTGACAACTTTTTCAATTTAACTTTAAAGTATTTAAACCATGTAAAGCACCTATATTGAAAAACATTGTTCAAAGGAACTCCTTTTGTTTCCTTCCACCTTTGTGTATGTCATTTATAAACAAACCCCTTTCTCAAACTTTTAGGAGGAATTATAAACATGGACAGTTTATAACATTGAAAGCAATTACCTCCATCACTTTCTCTTCTTTTTTTTTCTTTCTATTTTTTTTCTTAATTAATACATCAACAACATAACTCACGAATGAAGGATGAAAACATGTTTCATAGATATAGACATACCCTCAATCTAGACACCCACATACTTATTTCTTGCAGACCCATACATGTCATAATAATAAACAATGCTCCACTAGCTTTATGGCTTGGGTAAATGTATTTTTTTTCGGGTTTAAATCTTGTAAAATGGGTTTATAATAAACAAAACAATGCGCAAAGGAGTTCAACAAAAAGAAAAATTAACTACAAGGTAGGCTATTTGGCTTATATAGCTTATAACAAACAGGGTCTTAATCATGCTCATGCTTGCATGTGTCAATATTATCTTGAAAAGAATTAAGGCAAGTTTTAGAGAAATAAATTAGGAGATTAATATCTCACTTGAAAGAAAATAGT
>NW_011506774.1:0-1799 GCF_000495115.2 Populus euphratica
CGGCTAATTATAATTACATGGTTACTATGCTCAGCAAAGTAACCAGTATTTTGGTTATGGGCTGGAACATCAACCCAACCCATGTGGCTGGGCTGAGTCTAGCCCAGAATGGTTGGGCCAAGTTCGGTCTAGTTTTTTTAAAAAAACAAATTCAAAAAAATATTTTTTTGGAATTTTTACAATTTTCCCGTGTATTTTTTATGTCATTTTGATTAATATCAAATAGTATTTTTATATTGCTAAAAATACAAAATCTGATATTAAAATACACTATTTTTGTCAAAACTTTCAAAATACAAAAAAAATTGAAAAAAAGAAAAAAAAATATTTTGGTGCATACAGCCAAGTGTCTCAAAGCTAAAAAATCATATTGTGTTTTTTTATATATAAAAAAACAATGTTTTAGCATGCATTTTGGTTTTAATAACCAGTTTATTAAAGTCAAGAGAACATTAGCCAAAATTTCAAAAAAATAACAAAAATTTTATTTTGCTTGTCTTTTAGTATCCAGAGTATAATATTATACGTAATACGTATTCTGAATAGTAAATCTTTTTCCAACGTTAGAACGGTTAGATTCTACCCATTAAGATAAGGAAGGCTTTTCTTGAATTTTAGATAGACAGGGCCAACAATTAGAAAACACGACCAAACCTTAGATTTTGACTAGACAAATAAAACAATGTAGCTTACCTTAGGTAGAGCGTATTTGGGGTGCTAATACCTTTCTTTTATGCAACCAGTTTCCGTACCCGATCTCTGAAACCGGTTAGGATTCCTAGTGACCATAATACTAGGTGGCGACTCCATTCTATTTTTTCAATGATAAAAGGCAAGAATTCCTTGTCTTCCTATATTTTCCAGATATGCACACATGAGTGTGGAGGACGATCGCTGCAATGCTGTACACGTGCAACAATATTTTTATAGATCTATCGATAAGTAAAAGAGTTAGAAAAGTTGGTTTTAACTCATGTAGATTGAGACTTTGAAAAATTGAATATGAAAATAAATTCATACTAACTCCAAAATCAAATAACTCCAAAATCAAATAAGCTTGCTTTGTACGTATGTGGTTGCATGGTGAAGGTGATATGCTGCACATATCAGCGTCTTGCTGTTTTTGTTGTTAGAATCAAGACTTGATTTTGTTGCCATTAGATATATTCAACCTTTCTCACACTGACCACCAGCAATTTTGAAAGACTGAGAAAGATGTATAAAAGATAGCCTTAAAAACATGAGGTAGAAGAGTACATGTCCTCCATGTACGTTCCATTTCAGTTCTGTGTTTCCAAGTTACAACACCAAATTAGGCTAGGTTATGGCTTAATGATCTGTTTCTTGTTTGATTTGTGTTCCCTTCCCCATGAGAGCAGAAAAGTTAATCATCTGATATATACTTCCTGTTTGCATAAGTGCGACATGAATATAACAGAGCAAATCATTCAAGATTCAGTGAACTATCCACTGAAACAATACATATATATGTGAACTACTTGGGGATTGGGATCCATGGACATTTTCAAACAAAGATCTTGTAGTATACTGATACCTAGTTACAGCTAAACTTCAATCACGGCGCTGGCACGCATCTACAGTTTTCTGCTCCATGTTATTAATGTTGTTGCAGCCAGCATATGACCTTGTGCTGTTGGCTTTTGCTTTCCGGATGCCAAAATCTGCGACTCACATCGTTCGGGCTATCTTTTTCTGGTGCATCAATCTGAGTAGCGCCAGAGGTTTAAGGCCTTCGCTATATCATCAATCAATCAGAGAGTCTTGGTCCATATGATCGG
>NW_011506775.1:0-1797 GCF_000495115.2 Populus euphratica
CTACTACTACTATTATTATTGTTATTAATATTATTGTTGTTATTGTTGTTGTTGTTACTATTGTTGTTGTTTATAATTGTTGTTTATAATTTGTATAATTAACCTCCCTATGGTTCGATCCCGGTCTTGCTGGGTTATTTATTACTTCGACACTCCTGCACTTGGGAGAAGACATCAATCTTTTAATCATGTCACAAAGATCGAAACAAATTGAGATGGAGAAAGAAGAGGAGATAGAAACGAAATTGAGTCTAAAGAAGATACGTCATCCTTCTCCTTTCCAAGCTGAAACAACAACCAACACTCCAAAGTTAATCCTCACTCAATGAATTCTAGTTTTAAAATAATTCCACCCTTTCCTGTGAGTTTTTCTAGGTCAAAGATAGAAGACAAAGAAAAAAAGATCTTAGAGGTTTTCAAGAAAGTGGAACTGAACATTCCTTTGCTTGATGCTATCAAGCAAATTCCCAAGTATGTAAAATTCTTGAAGGAGTTGTGTACTACCAAGAGAGCTTTCAAACTGAAAGGTCATGAAATGGTAAGTATGGGTGAAGTTGTATCTGTTGTTGTTCAAAAGAATCTGCCTTTGAAATAAAAAGACCCAGGTGTGTTTACTATCACATGTGTTATTGATAATGTTCATTTTAAAAAAGCTTTATGCGATTTAGGTGCATCCATTAGTGTTATGCCTAAACATGTTTAGAGCCTTTGAATAAAACTAGTATTGTAATACAACTTGCTAATCGTAGTTTTGTTTACCCACTTGGTGTGATAGAAGATGTCCTAGTCAAGATTGATAGTTTGGTTATTCCATATAACTTTTATATTCTTGATATGGAACATGATTCTTATGATTCATCAACCAGCACTCGTATATTGTTTGGGAGACCATTCTTGAAAACTGCCAACACAGAGATTGATTGTGGTAAGGATACCTTGTCTATGGAGGTAGGAGATGAAAAAATTGAATTCAATTTTCATGATGCAATGAAATATCCTTATAGCAATGTTTATTCTATCACATGTTATGACTAAATTGATAAGTGTGTGCAGCAAGTTTATGATTTTGATTACGAAGACGGATTAAGCATAACTTTGAGCTATGACTATAATTTCACCAAGATAGAAGAGATGGAGAGGCATCTATGTGTTCCTCAAAATGTGCACGAATCAGTATTGGCCTTACAAGCTTTACAAATTGTTCCCTATGGTAATGTCTTTGTTGATTTAGTACTCTTACATAAAAAGCTTTTGCCATCTATTTTACAGGCCCCCGAGTTAGAATTAAAACCTTTGCCCGATAATTTAAAGTATGTATTCATTGGCGACAACAATACACTTCTCGTTATCATAGCAAAAGGTTTAACAAGTATGCAAGAGGAAAAACTTGTGAAGTTGTTATGTGATCACAAGATGGCCATTTGATGTACTGTAGCCTACATCAAGGGCATTAGTCCCTTAATGTGTATACATCACTTATTATTGAAGGACAATGCAAAACCAACAAGGGAAATGCAAAGGAGATTGAACCCGCCTATGATGGAGGTAGTGAAAACTAAAATTTTGAAACTGTTAGTGCAAGAGTCCTTTACCCCATCACTGATAGTAAATGGGTCGCGCCAATCCATGTGGTGCGCAAAAAGACTGGAATCACGTTAGTAAAAAAAAAATGATGAGCTCATTCCTACTCGCATCTCGAGTGGATAGAGAATATGTGTTGATTATAAAAAGCTCAATCTTTCTACACGTAAAGATCATTTTCCATTACCATTCATGGATCAAATGCTTAAACGCGTA
>NW_011506802.1:0-1756 GCF_000495115.2 Populus euphratica
TCAACATTTAACAAACCTATGGGTTTATGGTGAATGTGCAGTTGAGCCCAAGAGGAAATATGAAAGATCTCTTCTAATGTACCTAGACCACCTGGTAAAGCAATGAAGGTGTCAGCATGGTTAAACATTGCATTCATTCGAGCCGACATTGTGGAGACCTGAAGTTCCTCTCCAATTGTTTTTCCAATGATGTCCCCTTGTGCCAAAGCTTCAGGGACGACCCCCAAAACTTGACTACCTCCTAAAAATGCAGCTATTGACACACCTCCCATTAACCCAAGACTGCCTCCCCCATACACTAAATGAATCTTTCTCTCAGCTAGCACTTGACCAAGATGATTGGCTGATTCTAAAAACTCCTTTTCTTTCCCAGGACTAGATCCACCGAAAACAGAAATATTTCTTATATGATGACTTGAGGAACTTGCCATTTCTACACACTTCTGTATTTGTTGAATGTATGGGTTGAGTAGAAATGAAAGGAAGGAAGAGAGGGTTTTATAGATGAGAAATTAGAAAGACAATCATAACACCTATATATAGGCCAACTGGAGTCTCACACACACTCTCTCTCTTTTTATTTATTTATTTATTTACTTTTGAAAAAGCATGTGTATGTACAAGTAGTTGTGATTGTGACTCATATCTTCCCTTGGTTTTACGTCCAAGAATGGCTTAAACGCCCTCTATGGGTCGGGGATAGGCTTCCCATCCAATTTTCTTAAAAACTGGCAAACAGGGTCTTTTTTAGTTAGATTCCCAAGACTAAGTCGATCATGTTCTTTATGAAATAGTGGCCACAAATCATGAATTGCATGATACTTATCTTGACTATGATGAGACTTAAGAGTCAATAGCAGATTATCTAAAGACTCTCTGTGTTTTGAAATAAATCCCACCTTTTGACAATTTTTACAGTTTTTGCGGAATGCATGTGACTCCTTGAATATGATGGGCCAGTAAAATCCACTTTGTAAGATTTCTACAGTCCTCTTTTTTGACGAGAAATGATCCCCACGTGCCTTAGAGTGACAAAATTTAATGAAATTACTTACCTCATTATCGGGAAAGCATCTTTGAAATATTTGATCAGGACGATAATTGAATAAGTAAGGGTTATCCCAATAAAAGTTTTGCACGTTGCTCAAAAATTTTCTTTTGTCTTCGGTACTCTAGTGAGCTGGCAAAAATCCTGAAGCAAGAAAATTGATATTTTTAGCAAACCAAGGCATTGAACTAAGAGAAAGTAGAGATTCATCAGGAAAAGAATAATTGATTGGTGTGATGTCGGGTGTCGAATCTGTTGTCACTTTTGATAAAAGATCCGCATCAACATTTTCGGTGCCTTTTTCATCATCGATGTTTTCCTGATTGGTCATGGCATGAGGAAATGAAAGAGCTGGCAGGGAATCAGTCTTTTCCTTGCAATATTCAGATTGAACCCCTTCCTTACCCTTAGAGATTGACTCATCATCTTTCTCACAAGGTTCAAGAGTGAGTTTTTTAATAACCTTACCACTACGAAGAGTGATGACTGATTTGACTTGATCCATGTGTTGACTTCCAGAACTACTTGCATTTGCATTGTATTGCCCCTTGGGATTTTGTTGTGGTTGAAAACTGAGAGCAGATGTGAATTTTGCAAGAGTATCTTTAAAATCTGTTATGCTTTGAGCAAGTTGAGTGTTGATTGTCTCTTGCTTTTCAATGAATGCATACAAAGTTTCCTCAAAATTTCTTGTAGGAGGTGCATATC
>NW_011506782.1:0-1783 GCF_000495115.2 Populus euphratica
TAACATAGATTTATTATAAATTATTTTTACTTAAATAAATTTAAAGCTCACATCATAAGTTTTAATTTAAGATGGGTATTGAATATTTTTTGGATAAAGTACAAAAGCAAGAAAATAAAAAAATAATAATCTATTATACTATATCAATGCCCATCAAAATCCTTTAAGTTCAAATATTTATGATAGTATAAGAGCTGCGTTATATATTATTCGATTTCTTATTAATTTTTAATTATTCATATTTTCTTAATAAAATTATGAAATCAATGGTATAATAGATTCTTTTTTTAATAATCAAAAGTAATTAAGAATTTAAAATTGATATTCATAAAAATATTATATATATATATATATATTAAATTTTATTGTCTTTTGATTTTATTTTTAGAATAGAAATTTTCTAAATCCAATTTCAATCAATAATAAAGTTAAAAATTGATACCAAGTTAGAAAAAATAAATGCTATAAAAATTTATATATCTATAAAACATAAATGCTATTAAAAATCATAACAATCTGTCTTTAAATCAAAGGTTAGTCACATTTCAAAGTTGAATCTAGTTGGCTAGAAGCTCATCGCTGCTTGTCTTTCTTTTCTAATAAATTTCATCCTTATTCTAATATTATTAGAGATATTTAGGATTTAAATTTCTCTAATGATTCATATAATATTTTTTATTATTAAAAAAAACAATGTAAAAGAGCCAACAATATGCCTCAATTGTTTTTAAAATATAATGATCTTTTAAAATAGTTAATTAATTGTTATTTAGTGTTTAAAATATTAGTTAATCAATAATCAAAATAATTGGATTTCTTCTTTTTAGATCAAGGGACACTAGACTAATGATAGAAGTTTAAGTACTTGTAAAAACAATCTCAATCGAGAGGTTTGAAGACTCTTTGATATGATAAAGTCAATATTTTTATGAAAAATACAATGAATTTTAAGATGGTTAATGTTATAAAATATATGCAAGTTTTTCTTAAGAGATGAAATGTTCTGAATCCTTACTTGAATGCTTCAAAGAGTATTTATATCACTAAATCTCGTCATTTTTAGAGGAAAAAAGAATTAAAAAGTTCTTTTTTTCTGTGACATTAATGAAATATGAATATCCCTTATATATTATTAACGAGATAATAAGTATGGTAAGTCTTTTATGAAATATTTGGTACACCTATAAGTATACTAAGATTATTACATCATATATGAATTATTCATATAATTGTTCTAGAAGGAGAAGCATAGTAGTTCATCCTACCTATAATACTTTTAATCTAAGAGATCATATTAGGTTTGATATATAGCCTTAGAATCTAATAATTTTTAAATCCAATTTTTTTAGGTTTAACATGTTTTGCTAGACACATGTTTGCATTGGGTTCAATTGATCACCAAATTCAAGTGTTTTGGGTTTGACATATTTGTCAGATCTATATTGCCCTGGGTTTAGTTGATTGTCAAACTCAAGTGTTTTGGGTTTGACACATTTTCCAGACTCATATTACTTTGAGTTTGATTTGATTATTAAATCCAAGTATTTTGAATTTAACATGTTCATCGGACCTATATTGCCTTGAGTTTTGTTAATTTTCAAGTTTAAATGTTTTAAGTCTGATATGTTTCTCAAACTCAAATGTCATATGTCTAACATATTCACTAAACTTATATTGCTATCGGGTTTGATTGATTGTCAAACCCAATTGTTTTGGATCCATATTGTCTTGGGTCTAACATATTTTCCAAACCTATATTATTTTATGTTTGGCTAATTGTAGT
>NW_011506777.1:0-328 GCF_000495115.2 Populus euphratica
AAAAAAAACTGAATTAACTGGGTTAACTCGTCAAATTTGAGATCTATGTCATGAAAGTCTGATAATTAAATAGAAAAAAATTAATATCAACAAACTAAAAAAAAGTTAATTAAAAAGAAAAAAAACATCAATCTTTTTACCGCGGATTGTACTGTGCAGTCCACAATGAAAGACATAAAATGAAAAAAAACTAAAGGCATCAGCCTTTTCACCGTAGACTGCATATAATATTAAAAGATAAAATCGGAAGAACAAAACTAATGAGAAAAAAGAAAAAAAATCTAAATCAGCTGAGTTAACCAACCAAATCAGATTAACTCGTCAAAAC
>NW_011506777.1:340-1791 GCF_000495115.2 Populus euphratica
ATGGGTTAAAGATGCATGATGTTTTTAAAGTATATGTATATAGAGTTAAAAAAAAAAAAAAAAAAAGACAAAAAGACAAAAAAAAATAAAGGCATTAGTTTTTTTACTATGGACTGCACTATGCAGTTCACAATAAAAGACTTGAAAAGAAAAAAAACAAAGACATATATCACCGGTTATTTTTTTTATGCATAAAAAATATTAAAAAAATGCTAAGATTTAAGAGTGTTATGTATTTTTGTAAAGATATATCAAAGAGCCTTTGGTCTAGCTGCAACGCTTGACTCAAGAGTAATATTTATAATAATATTAAACTTACATGACTCAAGTTTAAGTGAGTTGGTTGTAACACTAGACTCGAAAGCCTTGGACGTGGGTTTGGTTGCAAGGTCGTATCATAAAAATATGATAATTAAATAGATCAATGAAAAAAAAACAACAAGAATAAAATAATTAACGAAAAAAAATCTAAATTAACTGGGTTAACTCTTCAAACTAGGTTAACCTGTTAAACCTTAGATTCACGTCATAAAAGTTTGATAACTAAATAGAAAAATATTTGACGGGTTAACCCGTAATTAATTAGATCAACCTGTCAAGTTTGGGATATGTATTATGAAAGTTTGATAATTAAATAGAAAAAAATTTAACATTAACAAACTAAATTAAATAAAAAAAAATTAATTAAAAAAACAAAAAAACAAATAAAATTCATCAAATCAGGTTAGTTCGTGAAACTCGAGATCCATTAACAAACTAAATTTAAAAAATTATTAAAAGGAGAAAAACAAAAAAATACTCATAAAGGCATAAAAAAACAAAAAAAATATTATAATATAATTAACATGATAATAATAATAATTATTGTTAAAAGGTGTGGGGAAGCTACAATGCTTTTCCCACACATTTTATTATACTGTTAATTAATATTATGAACGTACAAAGATCATCTGATTTCGCTACAATGTTTTTTTACTAGTATTATGATTATTTTAATTTATATATATCTTAATTAATTTTATACATTTTACTCATACCCATAAAACTCTAACTTTAAACTACGTAAAAAGCAAATTTTTTAATTTTAAAGTGAGGCATGCTTTATTTAAATATATATATGTTGGATTTACATCAGGCTATAAATTCTAAAAAATAATTAATTTAAAATAAAATTAAATGATACTAATATATTTTACAGTGAAAAAACTATAAGCATGAACAAGATAAGTAAAAATATAGAATTGATAAAAAAACCAAATAATTATATTCAAGTTAGCCTATTCAATTTATGATTTAGATAAAAAAAAACTATAATAACCTAATAAAAATAAACTATTCCAACATAAAATTAAACTAATCTAACTTAAAATTGAAAATATATTAAATTAATAAAAAAACCAAACAACATCCTCCAATAATCCAGGTTAACTTACCTAATTCATAATCTAGAT
>NW_011506779.1:0-1791 GCF_000495115.2 Populus euphratica
AATTATATTAATAATTTCTTAGTTATTATGTATTTGATATGAAATAATAATATTAATAATAAACTGTTTATGAAAATTTGATTGAAATCGATTGTTTATTATTAAAATGTTTAAATATATTTGAAACATGATTTTATCACAATTATGAGTTCTTAAGCTTTCAAGCATGCAAAATATAGATATATTATTTTGATGTTTTTAAAACTTGCTTTAACAATCCTAAATTTTTAAACAAAAACAATGTTTCCAATTAAAAATATTGTCTTGACTAAGATAAACAAGAGATACATTGTTAATTTTTTTTATTTTTATGAAAACAATTCAAAATAACTGTATTTTCAAGTTCGGTTGGTCGTCAAAACCACCAAAATATAATTCTGACTTAATTAACATAAACAAAATAAATTTGTAGTATGACCGTGAAAATCAGGTCGAATTCAAAGAAAAATTCGTTTAATTTTCCTATAATATATTTGAATGAGAAATTCAAGAAATAGTAATTCTGAAAGTAATAAACTGATATGTTATTAAATCAATTTAAGGGTCCACACATCTATTCTTATAAATATGTTGATCATCAAAATAAAATAAATATTCTTTCACGTCAAACAAATAAATTTATATTCCTTAAAGCTAAGGAAAATCTATAAGGTTATGAGTACATTAATTAAGAAAAGATCTCCAATCTATTTCTTACCATCAAGCGAATGTAATATTGAAAGCAATTTTCCTTCACTCAGCAGTAGTCTAGGAATAAAATCTCTGTATTTATTCTAAGCAAACTTTTAAAAACTTGATAATTTAATTTAGTTTATTCTTCCCTAATAAATCAAGATGAGAGTTGCAACAATCAAATTAATTCTTTTGCTTTCTACTCTATTCCCTAACAATAATTACGGATTGAAAGAAACTAGAAAGGATACATGTTATCTCAAAACAATTCAATAAACTTGAATAACAATCAATAACATAATTCTAAACAATAAAAAATAAATACTTGAATTTGAATGAATTATTATGATAACATTACTTCTCACAATGGACATATGAAGATGACGTGTATCCTTTTTAAACCAAATTCAGGAGTTTAGTTTATAATTACTAGAAAATTAATAAAAGCATAGAAGAAAATAATATTTTTCAAACCCTTGTTTCAGTTGTGTTCTGCTCTCTTTATCCTCCCTCTTTGTTGCTGAAACCGTTAGGATTTTTAGACTAATTAGAAGTCTTCATGATGCTAAATTCTTTCCTTCTTTATTTGATATTTAAGGTTGGATAAATCTATTACAATTTGTGTTGAAAACTGATTCTACTTATGTAACAATTCTGCAGTAATTTCAACTTTACTGTAACTTAAACTTTTTTTTGACTTAATTTCTTGCAATATCCAACTATTTATTCATTTGTGGTATGTTAGAGACTTGATCTACATCTTTCTTAGGTCCTAAGACCTATCATTTTTATGTTAGAATTTCAGCCTTAGTAGGATATTTGACATTGTCGATTTCCTGATTAGAGTAGGAAACTTAGCTCGCTCTCCAAATTATGTTTGGAGTTTTATCTTAAAAATGATTTTATTTGAATTGGAATTCTTCTTAAAAGTTGTATTAATGGATGTATAAATGAATTTGGGCTTTTGAATCTTCTGATTTCGATATCCTGAGCTCATAATATTCTCATTTGAATATTTAGTATGAAAGTAGAGAATCCTGTTGTAAGTAGAATTCTAAATGAAGTTTACAAGTTTGATTAAAGATCCAAATAAGATCGGGTTTTTTTTCATGATACCTT